>NC_053392.1:17126069-17375447 GCF_905171765.1 Bufo bufo | reverse complement strand
AAGCCTCTAGGATTAGGGGCTGTTTTTTTCCACGAGAGAATTTATTTTTTGATTATTGTGACGCTCAGAAGAATGAGAAGGTGAAGATATCTAGATTATATGTAGGGATGAGCGAACCCGAACTGTATAGTTCGGGTTCGTACCGAATTTTGGGGTGTCCGTGACACGGACCCGAACCCGAACATTTTCGTAAAAGTCTGGGTTCGGGTTCGGTGTTCGGCGCTTTCTTGGCACTTTTTGAAAGGCTGCAAAGCAGCCAATCAACAAGCGTCATACTACTTGGCCCAAGAGGCCATCACAGCCATGCCTACTATTGGCATGGCTGTGATTGGCCAGTGCACCATGTGACCCAGCCTCTATTTAAGCTGGAGTCACGTAGCGCCGCACGTCACTCTGCTATGATCAGTATAGGGAGAGGTTGCAGCTGCGACGTTAGGGCGAGATTAGGCAGATTAACTCCTCCAAAAGACTTCATTCTGTGATCGATCTGCAGCTGTGGATCATTGAAGTGCTATTATTGACTTGCTCACTTTTTTGAGGCTGCCCAGAGCGTTTTTAGATCACTTTTTTTCTGGGGTGATCGGCGGCCATTTTGTGACTTGTGGTGCGCCAGCACGAGCTATCACCAAGTGTATTTAACCATCGATAGTGTGGTTATTTTGTGCTATATCCTACATCAGCTGCAGGCTGAGCATGTGTCACCGAAGTGCATTTAACCATCAACAGTCTGGTTATTTTTTGGCCATATACTACATCAGCTGCAGGCTGAGCCTGTGTCACCCAAGTGTATTTAACCATCGATAGTGTGGTTATTTTGTGCTATATCCTACATCAGCTGCAGGCTGAGCCTGTGTCACCCAAGTGCATTTAACCATCAACAGTCTGATTATTTTTTGGCCATATACTACATCTGGTGCAGGCTGAGACTGTGTCACCCAAGTGCATTTAACCATCAACAGTGTGGTTATTTTTTGGCCATATATTACATCAGGGGCAAGTTGAGCCTGTCACCCAGCGCCTAAAAAATAGACCTGACATTTCTATTCAACCAAATCTGCGCAGTTTTAGCTGGTCAAGTTATTTGTAGTGACCGTAAAAGCAGACTTTTTGTTCTGGGTTGAAAAAGCATTCCCAAATTTGCCATTCTGAAAATAACTAGTTTGTGGTATTTGAGGCCTACTTGAAATCTATCCCAAAAAGAAAATCTTACATTGAAGGTATTGATAGTGTTATTCAGAAAAACCAAAGACACACGCTAGCGTGCTGATAGAAGTGTCATTCTGTGATTAAACCTATAACTGTCACACAGCGCAAAAAAAAACAGGTCTCACATCTCTATTCAACCAAATCTGCACAGTTTTAGCTGGTCAAGTTATTTGTAGTGACCGTAAAAGCAGACTTTTTGTTCTGGGTTGAAAAAGCATTCCCAAATTTGCCATTCTGAAAATAACTAGTTTGTGGTATTTGAGGCCTACTTGAAATCTATCCCAAAAAGAAAATCTTACATTGAAGGTATTGATAGTGTCATTCAGAAAAACCTAAGACACACGCTAGCGTGCTGATAGAAGTGTCATTCTGTGATTAAACCTATAACTGTCACACAGCGCAAAAAAAAACAGGTCTCACATCTCTATTCAACCAAATCTGCACAGTTTTAGCTGGTCAAGTTATTTGTAGTGACCGTAAAAGCAGACTTTTTGTTCTGGGTTGAAAAAGCATTCCCAAATTTGCCATTCTGAAAATAACTAGTTTCTGGTATTTGAGGCCTACTTGAAATCTATCCCAAAAAGAAAATCTTACATTGAAGGTATTGATAGTGTCATTCAGAAAAACCTAAGACACATGCTAGCGTGCTGATAGAAGTGTCATTCTGTGATTAAACCTATAACTGTCAAACAGCGCAAAAAAAAAACAGGTCTCACATCTCTATTCAACCAAATCTGCACAGTTTTAGCTGGTCAAGTTATTTGTAGTGACCGTAAAAGCAGACTTTTTGTTCTGGGTTGAAAAAGCATTCCCAAATTTGCCATTCTGAAAATAACTAGTTTGTGGTATTTGAGGCCTACTTGAAATCTATCCCAAAAAGAAAATCTTACATTGAAGGTATTGATAGTGTCATTCAGAAAAACCTAAGACACACGCTAGCGTGCTGATAGAAGTGTCATTCTGTGATTAAACCTATAACTGTCACACAGCGCAAAAAAAAACAGGTCTCACATCTCTATTCAACCAAATCTGCACAGTTTTAGCTGGTCAAGTTATTTGTAGTGACCGTAAAAGCAGACTTTTTGTTCTGGGTTGAAAAAGCATTCCCAAATTTGCCATTCTGAAAATAACTAGTTTCTGGTATTTGAGGCCTACTTGAAATCTATCCCAAAAAGAAAATCTTACATTGAAGGTATTGATAGTGTCATTCAGAAAAACCTAAGACACATGCTAGCGTGCAGATAGAAGTGTCATTCTGTGATTAAACCTATAACTGTCAAACAGCGCAAAAAAAAAACAGGTCTCACATCTCTATTCAACCAAATCTGCACAGTTTTAGCTGGTCAAGTTATTTGTAGTGACCGTAAAAGCAGACTTTTTGTTCTGGGTTGAAAAAGCATTCCCAAATTTGCCATTCTCAAAATTGTGGTGAACGGGAACAATGAGGAAAACATCTAATAAGGGACGTGGACGCGGACGTGGACATGGTCGTGGTGGTGTTAGTGGACCCTCAGGTGCTGGGAGAGGACGTGGCCGTTCTGCCACAGCCACACGTCCAAGTGAACCAACTACCTCAGGTCCCAGTAGCCAGCAGAATTTACAGCGATATTTGGTGGGGCCCAATGCCGTTCTAAGGATGGTAAGGCCTGAGCAGGTACAGGCATTAGTCAATTGGGTGGCCGACAGTGGATCCAGCACATTCACATTATCTCCCACCCAGTCTTCTGCAGAAAGCGCACAGATGGCGCATGAAAACCAAGCCCATCGGTCTGTCACATCACCCCCATGCATATCAGGGAAACTGTCTGAGCCTCAAGTTATGCAGCAGTCTCTTATGCTGTTTGAAGACTCTGCTGCCAGGGTTTCCCAAGGGCATCCACCTAGCCCTTCCCCAGGGGTGGAAGAGATAGAATGCACTAACGCACAACCAGTTATTTTTCCTGATGATGAGGACATGGGAATACCACCTCAGCACGTCTCTGATGATGACGAAACACAGGT
Source organism: Bufo bufo (assembly GCF_905171765.1). Lineage (NCBI taxonomy): Eukaryota > Metazoa > Chordata > Amphibia > Anura > Bufonidae > Bufo > Bufo bufo. The sequence continues at coordinate 17,372,240 of NC_053392.1, read as the reverse complement.
GCCAACTGCTGCGTCTTTCTGCAGTGTGCAGACTGAACAGGAGGTCAGGGATCAAGACTGGGTGGAAGACGATGCAGGGGACGATGAGGTCCTAGACCCCACATGGAATGAAGGTCGTGCCACTGACTTTCAGAGTTCGGAGGAAGAGGCAGTGGTGAGACCGAGCCAACAGCGTAGCAAAAGAGGGAGCAGTGGGCAAAATCAGAACACCCGCCGCCAAGAGACTCCGCCTGCTACTGACCGCCGCCATCTGGGACCGAGCACCCCAAAGGCAGCTTCAAGGAGTTCCCTGGCATGGCACTTCTTCAAACAATGTGCTGACGACAAGACCCGAGTGGTTTGCACGCTGTGCCATTAGAGCCTGAAGCGAGGCATTAACGTTCTGAACCTTAGCACAACCTGCATGACCAGGCACCTGCATGCAAAGCATGAACTGCAGTGGAGTAAACACCATAAAAACAAGGAAGTCACTCAGGCTCCCCCTGCTACCTCTTCTGCTGCTGCCGCGTCGGCCTCTTCTGCTGCTGCTGCCGCCGCCTCGGCCTCTTCCTCCGCCTCTGGAGGAACGTTGGCACCTGCCGCCCAGCAAACATGGGATGTACCACCAACACCACCACCTGCGTCACCAAGCATCTCAACCATGTCACACGGCAGCGTTCAGCTCTCCATCTCACAAACATTTGAGAGAAAGCGTAAATTCTCACCTAGCCACCCTCGATCCCTGGCCCTGAATGCCAGCATTTCTAAACTACTGGCCTATGAAATGCTGTCATTTAGGCTGGTGGACACACACAGCTTCAAACAGCTCATGTCACTTGCTGTCCCACAGTATATTGTTCCCAGCCGCCACTACTTCTCCAAGAGAGCCGTGCCTTCCCTGCACAAACAAGTGTCCGATAAAATCAAGTGTGCACTGCGCAACGCCATCTGTGGCAAGGTCCACCTAACCACAGATACGTGGACTAGTAAGCACGGCCAGGGACGCTATATCTCCCTAACTGCACACTGGGTAAATGTAGCGGCGGCTGGGCCCCAGGCGGAGAGCTGTTTGGCGCACGTCCTTCCGCCGCCAAGGATCGCAGGGCAACATTCTTTGCCTCCTGTCTCCTCCTCCTCCTACTCAGCTTCCTCCTCCTCTTCTTCCACCTGCTCATCCAGTCAGCCACACACCTTCACCACCAACTTCAGCACAGCACGGGGTAAACGTCAGCAGGCCATTCTGAAACTCATATGTTTGGGGGACAGGCCCCACACCGCACAGGAGTTGTAGCGGGGTATAGAACAACAGACCGACGAGTGGTTGCTGCCGGTGAGCCTCAAGCCCGGCCTGGTGGTGTGCAATAATGGGCGAAATCTCGTTGCAGCTCTGGGACTAGCCGGTTTGACGCACATCCCTTGCCTGGCGCATGTGCTGAATTTGGTGGTGCAGAAGTTCATTCGCAACTACCCCGACATGTCAGAGCTGCTGCATAAAGTGCGGGCCGTCTGTTCGCGCTTCCGGCGTTCACACCCTGCCGCTGCTCGCCTGTCTGCGCTACAGCGTAACTTCGGCCTTCCCGCTCACCGCCTCATATGTGACGTGCCCACCAGGTGGAACTCCACCTTGCATATGCTGGACAGACTGTGCGAGCAGCAGCAGGCCATAGTGGAGTTTCAGCTGCAGCACGCACGGGTCAGTCGCACTGCGGATCAGACCCACTTCACCACCAATGAGTGGGCCTCCATGCGAGACCTGTGTGCCCTGTTGCGCTGTTTCGAGTACTCCACCAACATGGCCAGTGGCGATGACGCCGTTATCAGCGTTACAATACCACTTCTATGTCTCCTTGAGAAAACACTTAGGGCGATGATGGAAGAGGAGGTGGCCCAGGAGGAAGAGGAGGAAGAGGGGTCATTTTTAGCACTTTCAGGCCAGTCTCTTCGAAGTGACTCAGAGGGAGGTTTTTTGCAACACCAGAGGCCAGTTACAAATGTGGCCAGACAGGGCCCACTACTGGAGGACGAGGAGGACGAGGATGAGGAGGAGGTGGAGGAGGATGAGGATGAAGCATGTTCACAGCGGGGTGGCACCCAAAGCAGCTCGGGCCCATCACTGGTGCATGGCTGGGGGGAAACACAGGACGATGACGATACGCCTCCCACAGAGGACAGCTTGTCCTTACCTCTGGGCAGCCTGGCACACATGAGCGACTACATGCTGCAGTGCCTGCGCAATGACAGCAGAGTTGCCCACATTTTAACGTGTGCGGACTACTGGGTTGCCACCCTGCTGGATCCACGGTACAAAGACAATGTGCCCACCTTACTTCCTACACTGGAGCGTGATAGGAAGATGCGCGAGTACAAGCGCACGTTGGTAGACGCGCTCCTGAGAGCATTCCCAAATGTCACAGGGGAACCAGTGGAAGCCCAAGGCGAAGGCAGAGGAGGAGCAAGAGGTCGCCAACGCAGCTGTGTCACGCCCAGCTCCTCTGAGGGCAGGGTTAGCATGGCAGAGATGTAGAAAAGTTTTGTCACCACGCCACAGCTAAGTGCACCACCACCTGATACGGAACGTGTTAGCAGGAGGCAACATTTCACTAACATGGTGGAACAGTACCTGTGCACACCCCTCCACGTACTGACTGATGGTTCGGCCCCATTCAACTTCTGGGTCTCCAAATTGTCCACGTGGCCAGAGCTAGCCTTTTATGCCTTGGAGGTGCTGGCCTGCCCGGCGGCCAGCGTTTTGTCTGAACGTGTATTCAGCACGGCAGGGGGCGTCATTACAGACAAACGCAGACGCCTGTCTACAGCCAATGTGGACAAGCTGACGTTCATAAAAATGAACCAGGCATGGATCCCAGAGGACCTGTCCATCCCTTGTGCAGATTAGATATTAACTACCTCCCCTTAACAATATATTATTCTACTCCAGGGCACTTCCTCATTCAATACTATTTTTAATTTCATTTTACCATTATATTGCGGGGCAACCCAAAGTTGAATGAACCTCTCCTCTGCCTGGGTGCCGGGGCCTAAATGTGTGACAGTGGCCTGTTCCAGTGGTGGGTGACGTGAAGCCTGATTCTCTGCTATGACATGAAGACTGATTCTGTGCTGACATAAGGCCAGATTCTCTGTTACGGGACCTCTCTCCTCTGTCTGGGTGCCGGGGCCTAAATGTGTGACAGTGGCCTGTTCCAGTGGTGGGTGACGTGAAGCCTGATTCTCTGCTATGACATGAAGACTGATTCTGTGCTGACATGAAGCCAGATTCTCTGTTACGGGACCTCTCTCCTCTCCCTGGGTGCATGGGCCTAAATATGTGACAGTGGCATGTTCCAGTGGTGGGTGATGTGAAGCCTGATTCTCTGCTATGACATGAAGACTGATTCTGTGCTCACATAAGGCCAGATTCTCTGTTACGGGACCTCTCTCCTCTGTCTGGGTGCCGGGGCCTAAAAGTGTGACAGTGGCCTGTTCCAGTGGTGGGTGACGTGAAGCCTGATTCTCTGCTATGACATGAAGACTGATTCTGTGCTGACATGAAGCCAGATTCTCTGTTACGGGACCTCTCTCCTCTGCCTGGGTGCATGGGCCTAAATATGTGACAGTGGCCTGTTCCAGTGGTGGGTGACGTGAAGCCTGATTCTCTGCTATGACATGAAGACTGATTCTGTGCTGACATAAGGCCAGATTCTCTGTTACGGGACCTCTCTCCTCTGCCTGGGTGCCGGGGCCTAAATGTGTGACAGTGGCCTGTTCCAGTGGTGGGTGACGTGAAGCTTGATTCTCTGCTATGACATGAAGACTGATTCTGTGCTGACATAAGGCCAGATTCTCTGTTACGGGACCTCTCTCCTCTGCCTGGGTGCCGGGGCCTAAATGTGTGACAGTGGCCTGTTCCAGTGGTGGGTGACGTGAAGCCTGATTCTCTGCTATGACATGAAGACTGATTCTGTGCTGACATAAGGCCAGATTCTCTGTTACGGGACCTCTCTCCTCTGCCTGGGTGCCGGGGCCTAAATGTGTGACAGTGGCCTGTTCCAGTGGTGGGTGACGTGAAGCCTGATTCTCTGCTTTGACATGAAGACTGATTCTGTGCTGACATAAGGCCAGATTCTCTGTTACGGGACCTCTCTCCTCTGTCTGGGTGCCGGGGCCTAAATGTGTGACAGTGGCCTGTTCCAGTGGTGGGTGATGTGAAGCCTGATTCTCTGCTATGACATGAAGACTGATTCTGTGTTGACATGAAGCCAGATTCTCTGCTATGGCATGAAGAGACTGATTCTCTGCTGACATGAAGCCAGATTCTTTGCTATGGCATGAAGAGACTGATTCTCTGCTGACGTGAAGCCAGATTCTCTGCTATGGGACCTATGTCCAATTGATATTGGTTAATTTTTATTTTTTTTATTTTTATTTTAATTCATTTTCCTATCCACATTTGTTTGCAGGGGATTTACCTACATGTTGCTGCCTTTTGCAGCCCTCTAGCTCTTTCCTGGGCTGTTTTACAGCCTTTTTAGTGCCCAAAAGTTTGGGTCCCCATTAACTTCAATAGGGTTCGGGTTCGGGACAAAGTTCGGGTCGGGTTCGGATCCCGAACCCGAACATTTCCGGGAAGTTCGGCCGAACTTCTCGAACCCGAACATCCAGGTGTTCGCTCAACTCTAATTATATGCTAAACTTCGAACTGCACTGGCAACTGTAACTCCTTTTAAAAGTTCAAGTAAGTGGGAGCTGGAGCTGAATTGCTCTCCACTACAGTGGTCCACTATCTATAAGAATGTGAGAAGGGCTACAGTTTCCAGTGCTCATAGATTAATCCAATTTAAGATCCTGCATCGATTGTATTATACCCCAAAGACACTAGGAAAATTCCCTCAAAATAAAGCCCGGGATTGTGGTTGCCCTAAATGTGGACATGTCAATGCGGATTATGTCCATTTGCTTTGGGGTTGCAGTAAAATAAAAAAATATTGGGAACAGGTCTTCTCCACCCTCCAAAAGGAGTCTGCGATGAATTATGACCCGGGGATTCTGACAGTGATTTTGGGATATTATCTCTCAGAAACAGAAATCCCGCTCCAAGCCAGACACATCTGGATGAGGGGCCTGATGGTGGCTAAAGCTATGCTGATCAAGCATTGGGGTTCTGTCTCCCCGCCCTCGATAAGTGAGTGGGGTTCATATCTCCAGCAATTAGAGTCTATGAGGATATGGAAAGAGGAAAAAAAGGAAAAAAAGAAATAAAAAGGAAGGGTGGCACGCAGGACTACCTAGCTATACTTAATGTTCTTAATAGTCTATAGTTGATGGATTGGAGTGGACGGCAGCCAATGGGGGTGGGGGGGGGTGGTAAGGGGGGTGACCATAATTTAATTTATTATGATATTAGGTGTGAACTTATACCAAATTGTATAATCTAGTTATAGTGTTTATAAATGCTTCATTATGAACTGTGATTTCATTAATATCGGATTATGTATTAATTTGTGATTTCTAATAAAAAAATAAATAAAAAAAAAACATATCCCAAAATGGAACGAATTAGATCAGGGGTTCAAAAGTTAGTAAAAGTCCTTTGTGAACAAAGGAAGCATGGCTGATGAGAGGGACCATAATCCTGGGGCCATAATAGGCTGGCAACCAGGCCCCTCCAAAACCCAGTGGCGAGGTTAGTTTCGCCACACCAGTATTTGCTGATGAAGGTGTGTGAAAGAAAGAGCACTTGGCATCAAATGTGTGGCATTAGATGGTTGGCAGCATCAGAGTAGTAGGTGAGGCAGGTAGCCAGAAGAAACCAGTTTCTTTTTTTCAAGGTTTGGGTGAGGCGGCTTGGATGATCTAATCAAATGCATCAGGCGATGGTGGGTGGAAATCCTGGCTGATCCACGCCTGATTCATCTTGAAAAAGGTCAGTCTCTCCACATTTTGAGTGGACAGGCGAGTTCTCCTTGGGGTAACTATGGCCCCCGCCACACTAAACACCTGATGCCACACTACTTGCCGGGCAGGACTGCTTTTCCAGGGCAAACTCTGCTAGTTGCGGCCACAAATCCAGTTTGACTGCCCAGTAGTCCAGCGGATCTTCAATGTGGGTTAGCAAGGTACTGTCCAAGTATGCCACCACCTGCTGGTTCAGGTCCTTCTCCAGGTCTACCTGCTGCTGCTGGTGAGTAGTTTCTTCAATATGCGAGTGAAGAAAGCTACTCATCAGCGACTGTAGATTCAGGCTGCTGCTGATGGAGCTGGTACTGCACCTGCCACCTCACCCCTCCCCAGCAGCCATGGCAGTGGAACGTGAGCACAGAGGGCCCCCCCGGTCAGACCTGCAAGAGGATGGACGATGGCTCAGATAGGCAGCGGCCAACTGACTACATAGGATATCTCTGTAGTAGTGCAGATTGTCCCCCCTCTCAATTTTGGACCGGTAGCAAGGCTCCAACAAGGTGGAGAGCCAGAAGTCACCCCTCTGTCGAATGGTGACAATTCGGCTGTCACTACACAAGCAAGTGAGCATGCATTGTGCCATTTGTGCAAGTGACTCGGCGGGACTCCCTGCCTCCATCTCCACTGCATACTGCCAAGGTGTGTCTGGGTCCTCTGCCTCCTCTTCCTCGTCGCCCTGTAGCTCCTCTGGCTGCTCCTGCTCCTCCTGTCCTGTTAGCTGAGTAGAAAAACCACCCATTTCACTACACATCGCCTTTGCTCCAATCTCCTCCTCCTCCTCTTCCAGTTCAGCTCCCACAGGGCTCATGTGGCCATGAGATATAGGCGCTATGTCTCCTGTCCCCTGACTAGCCATTGTTACCACCATCTGTTCCAGGACATGAAGCAGTGAAATGACATCATTCATCCTGTACTCCTGGCTAGAGTTGAGCGAACACCTGGATGTTCGGGTTCGAGAAGTTCGGCCGAACTTCCCGGAAATGTTCGGGTTCGGGATCCGAACCTGACACAAACTTCGTCCCGAACCCGAACCCCATTGAAGTAAACGGGGACCCGAACTTTATCTGCACTAAAAAGGCTGTAAAACAGCCCAGGAAAGAGCTAGAGGGCTGCAAAAGGCAGCGAAATGTTCGGGTTCGGGATCCGAACCCGACCCGAACTTCGTCCCGAACCCGAACCCCATTGAAGTCAATGGGGACCCGAACTTTTCGGCACTAAAAAGTCTGTAAAACAGCCCAGGAAAGGGCTAGAGGGCTGCAAAAGGCAGCAAAATGTAGTTAAATCCCCTGCAAACAAATGTGGATAGGGAAATGAATAAAAATAAAAATAAAATAAATAAAAATTAACCAATATCAATTGGAGAGAGGTCCCATAGCAGAGAATCAGGCTTCATGTCAGCAGAGAATCAGTCTTCATGTCATAGCAGAGAATCAGGCTTCACGTCACCCAAAACTGGAACAGTCCATTGTCAGATATTTAGGCCCCGGCATCCAGACAGAGGAGAGAGGTCCCATAGCAGAGAATCTGGCTTCATGTCAGCAGAGAATCAGTCTTCATGTCATAGCAGAGAATCATGCTTCACGTCACCCACCACTGGAACAGTCCATTGTCACATATTTAGGCCCAGGCACCCAGGCAGAGGAGAGAGGTCCCATAGCAGAGAATCTGGCTTCATGTCAGCAGAGAATCAGTCTTCATGTCATAGCAGAGAATCAGGCTTCATGTCACCCACCACTGGAACAGGCCACTGTCAGATATTTTTAGGCCCCGGCACCCAGACAGAGGAGAGGTTCATTCAACTTTGGGTTGCCCCGCAATATAATGGTAAAATGAAAATAAAAATAGGATTGAATGAGGAAGTGCCCTGGAGTACAATAATATATGTTGAAGGGGAGGTAGTTAATGTCTAATCTGCACAAGGGATGGACAGGTCCTGTGGGATCCATGCTTGGTTCATTTTTATGAACGTCAGCTTGTCCACATTGGCTGTAGACAGACGGCTGCGTTTGTCTGTAATGACGCCCCCTGCCGTGCTGAATACACGTTCAGACAAAACGCTGGCCGCCGGGCAGGCCAGCACCTCCAAGGCATAAACAAAGGAAGCATGGCTGATGAGAGGGCCCATAATCCTGGGGCAATAGGCTGGCAACCAGGCCCCTCCAAAACCCAGTGGCGAGGTTAGTTTCGCCACACCAGTATTTGCTGATGAAGGTGTGTGAAAGAAAGAGCACTTGGCATCAAATGTGTGGCATTAGATGGTTGACAGCATCAGAGTAGTAGGTGAGGCAGGTAGCCAGAAGAAACCAGTTTCTTTTTTTCAAGGTTTGGGTGAGGCGGCATGGATGATCTAATTAAATGCATCAGGCGATGGTGGGTGGAAATCCTGGCTGATCCACGCCTGATTCATCTTGAAAAAGGTCAGTCTCTCCACATTTTGAGTGGACAGGCGAGTTCTCCTTGGGGTAACTATGGCCCCCGCCACACTAAACACCTGCTCTGATGCCACACTACTTGCCGGGCAGGACTGCTTTTCCAGGGCAAACTCTGCTAGTTGCGGCCACAAATCCAGTTTGACTGCCCAGTAGTCCAGCGGATCTTCAATGTGGGTTAGCAAGGTACTGTCCAAGTATGCCACCACCTGCTGGTTCAGGTCCTTCTCCAGGTCTACCTGCTGCTGCTGGTGAGTAGTTTCTTCAATATGCGAGTGAAGAAAGCTACTCATCAGCGACTGTAGATTCAGGCTGCTGCTGATGGAGCTGGTACTGCACCTGCCACCTCACCCCTCCCCAGCAGCCATGGCAGTGGAACGTGAGCACAGAGGGCCCCCCCGGTCAGACCTGCAAGAGGATGGACGATGGCTCAGATAGGCAGCGGCCAACTGACTACATAGGATATCTCTGTAGTAGTGCAGATTGTCCCCCCTCTCAATTTTGGACCGGTAGCAAGGCTCCAACAAGGTGGAGAGCCAGAAGTCACCCCTCTGTCGAATGGTGACAATTCGGCTGTCACTACACAAGCAAGTGAGCATGCATTGTGCCATTTGTGCAAGTGACTCGGCGGGACTCCCTGCCTCCATCTCTACTGCATACTGCCAAGGTGTGTCTGGGTCCTCTGCCTCCTCTTCCTCGTCGCCCTGTAGCTCCTCTGGCTGCTCCTGCTCCTCCTCTCCTCTTAGCTGAGTAGAAAAACCACCCATTTCACTACACATCGCCTTTGCTCCAATCTCCTCCTCCTCCTCTTCCAGTTCAGCTCCCACAGGGCTCATGTGGCCATGAGATATAGGCGCTATGTCTCCTGTCCCCTGACTAGCCATTGTTACCACCATCAGTTCCAGGACATGAAGCAGTGAAATGACATCATTCATCCTGTACTCCTGGCTAGAGTTGAGCGAACACCTGGATGTTCGGGTTCGAGAAGTTCGGCCGAACTTCCCGGAAATGTTCGGGTTCGGGATCCGAACCTGACACAAACTTCGTCCCGAACCCGAACCCCATTGAAGTAAACGGGGACCCGAACTTTATCTGCACTAAAAAGACTGTAAAACAGCCCAGGAAAGAGCTAGAGGGCAGCAAAAGGCAGCGAAATGTTCGGGTTCGGGATCCGAACCCGAACCGAACTTCGTCCCGAACCCGAACCCCATTGAAGTCAATGGGGACCCGAACTTTTCGGCACTAAAAAGTCTGTAAAACAGCCCAGGAAAGGGCTAGAGGGCTGCAAAAGGCAGCAAAATGTAGTTAAATCCCCTGCAAACAAATGTGGATAGGGAAATGAATAGAAATAAAAATAAAATAAATAAAAATTAACCAATATCAATTGGAGAGAGGTCCCATAGCAGAGAATCAGGCTTCATGTCAGCAGAGAATCAGTCTTCATGTCATAGCAGAGAATCAGGCTTCACGTCACCCAAAACTGGAACAGTGCATTGTCAGATATTTAGGCCCCGGCATCCAGACAGAGGAGAGAGGTCCCATAGCAGAGAATCTGGCTTCATGTCAGCAGAGAATCAGTCTTCATGTCATAGCAGAGAATCATGCTTCACGTCACCCACCACTGGAACAGTCCATTGTCACATATTTAGGCCCAGGCACCCAGGCAGAGGAGAGAGGTCCCATAGCAGAGAATCTGGCTTCATGTCAGCAGAGAATCAGTCTTCATGTCATAGCAGAGAATCAGGCTTCATGTCACCCACCACTGGAACAGGCCACTGTCAGATATTTTTAGGCCCCGGCACCCAGACAGAGGAGAGGTTCATTCAACTTTGGGTTGCCCCGCAATATAATGGTAAAATGAAAATAAAAATAGGATTGAATGAGGAAGTGCCCTGGAGTACAATAATATATGTTGAAGGGGAGGTAGTTAATGTCTAATCTGCACAAGGGATGGACAGGTCCTGTGGGATCCATGCCTGGTTCATTTTTATGAACGTCAGCTTGTCCACATTGGCTGTAGACAGACGGCTGCGTTTGTCTGTAATGACGCCCCCTGCCGTGCTGAATACACGTTCAGACAAAACGCTGGCCGCCGGGCAGGCCAGCACCTCCAAGGCATAAAAGGCTAGCTCTGGCCATGTGGACAATTTAGAGACCCAGAAGTTGAATGGGGCCGAACCATCAGTCAGTACGTGGAGGGGTGTGCGCAGGTACTGTGAAATGTTAGTGAAATGTTGCCTCCTGCTAACACGTTCCGTATCAGGTGGTGGTGCAGTTAGCTGTGGCGTGGTGACAAAACTTTTCCACATCTCTGCCATGCTAACCCTGCCCTCAGAGGAGCTGGCCGTGACACAACTGCGTTGGCGACCTCTTGCTCCTCCTCTGCCTTTGCCTTGGGCTTCCACTTGTTCCCCTGTGACATTTGGGAATGCTCTCAGTAGCGCGTCTACCAACGTGCACTTGTACTCGCGCATCTTCCTATCACGCTCCAGTGTAGGAAGTAAGGTGGGCACATTGTCTTTGTACCGGGGATCCAGCAGGGTGGCAACCCAGTAGTCCGCACACGTTAAAATGTGGGCAACTCTGCAGTCGTTGCGCAGGCACTGCAGCATGTAGTCGCTCATGTGTGCCAGGCTGCCCAGAGGTAAGGACAAGCTGTCCTCTGTGGGAGGCGTATCGTCATCGTCCTGTGTTTCCCCCCAGCCACGCACCAGTGATGGGCCCGAGCTGCGTTCGGTGCCACCCCGCTGTGAACATGCTTCATCCTCATCATCCTCCACCTCCTCCTTATCCTCGTCCTCCTCGTCCTCCAGTAGTGGGCCCTGTCTGGCCACATTTGTACCTGGCCTCTGCTGTTGCAAAAAAACTCCCTCTGAGTCACTTCGAAGAGACTGGCCTGAAAGCAGCGGCAGGATGTGAACGCCGGAAGCGCGAACAGACGGCCCGCACTTTATGCAGCAGCTCTGACATGTCGGGGTAGTTGTGAATGAACTTCTGCACCACCAAATTCAGCACATGCGCCAGGCAAGGGATGTGCGTCAAACCGGCTAGTCCCAGAGCTGCAACGAGATTTCGCCCATTATCGCACACCACCAGGCCGGGCTTGAGGCTCACTGGCAGCAGCCACTCGTCGGTCTGTTGTTCTATATCCCGGGCTGTGCTGAAGTTGGTGGTGAAGGTGTGTGGCTGACTGGATGAGCAGGTGGAAGAAGAGGAGGAGGAAGCTGAGTAGGAGGAGGAGGAGACAGGAGGCAAAGAATGTTGCCCTGCGATCCTTAGCGGCGGAAGGACGTGCGCCAAACAGCTCTCCGCCTGGGGCCCAGCCGCCACTACATTTACCCAGTGTGCAGTTAGGGAGATATAGCGTCCCTGGCCGTGCTTACTGGTCCACGTATCTGTGGTTAGGTGGACCTTGCCACAGATGGCGTTGCGCAGTGCACACTTGATTTTATCGGATACTTGGTTGTGCAGGGAAGGCACGGCTCTCTTGGAGAAGTAGTGCCGGCTGGGAACAATATACTGTGGGACAGCAAGCGACATGAGCTGTTTGAAGCTGTCTGTGTCCACCAGCCTAAATGACAGCATTTCATAGGCCAGTAGTTTAGAAATGCTGGCATTCAGGGCCAGGGATCGAGGGAATTGGCTAGGTGGGAATTTACGCTTTCTCTCAAATGTTTGTGAGATGGAGAGCTGAACGCTGCCATGTGACATGGTTGAGATGCTTGGTGACGCAGGTGGTGGTGTTGGTGGTACATCCCATGTTTGCTGGGCAGCAGGCGCCAACGTTCCTCCAGAGGCAGAGGAAGAGGCCGAGGCGGCGGCAGCAGCAGAAGAGGTAGCAGGGGGAGCCTGAGTGACTTCCTTGTTTTTATGGTGTTTACTCCACTGCAGTTCATGCTTTGCATGCAGGTGCCTGGTCATGCAGGTTGTGCTAAGGTTCAGAACGTTAATGCCTCGCTTTAGGCTCTGATGGCACAGCGTGCAAACCACTCGGGTCTTGTCGTCAGCACATTGTTTGAAGAAGTGCCATGCCAGGGAACTCCTTGAAGCTGCCTTTGGGGTGCTCGGTCCCAGATGGCGGCGGTCAGTAGCAGGCGGCGGCGGGTGTTCTGCTTTTGCCCACTGCTCCCTCTTTTGCTACGCTGTTGGCTCGGTCTCACCACTGCCTCTTCCTCCGAACTGTGAAAGTCAGAGGCACGACCTTCATTCCATGTGGGGTCTAGGACCTCATCGTCCCCTGCATTGTCTTCCACCCAGTCTTGATCCCTGACCTCGTGTTCAGTATGCACACTGCAGAAAGACGCAGCAGTTGGCACCTGTGTTTCGTCATCATCAGAGACGTGCTGAGGTGGTATTCCCATGTCCTCATCATCAGGAAACATAAGTCGTTGTGCGTTAGTGCATTCTATCTCTTCCACCCCTGGGGAAGGGCTAGGTGGATGCCCTTGGGAAACCCTGGCAGCAGAGTCTTCAAACAGCATAAGAGACTGCTGCATAACTTGAGGCTCAGACAGTTTCCCTGATATGCATGGGGGTGATGTGACAGACTGATGTGCTTGGTTTTCATGCGCCATCTGTGCGCTTTCTGCAGAAGACTGGGTGGGAGATAATGTGAACGTGCTGGATCCACTGTCGGCCACCCAATTGACTAATGCCTGTACCTGCTCAGGACTTACCATCCTTAGAACGGCATTGGGCCCCACAAAATATCGCTGTAAATTCAGCTGGCTACTGGGACCTGAGGTAGTTGGTTCACTAGGACGTGTGGCTGTGGCAGAACGGCCACGTCCTCTCCTAGCACCAGAGGGTCCACTAACACCACCACGACCATGTCCGCGTCCGCGTCCCTTACTAGATGTTTTCCTCATTGTTACCGTTCACCACAATAAGAAAAATATTATTTGGCCCAAAGTATTGAATTCATATTCAGGCCTTTTTTTACAGACACCTAACACTATCTGGCTATCTATTTAGGTACCGTATTACACTAATACTTGCACAGCAGTAATGATAGATTTAGCTGAATATAAATTTGAGGCCTATTATTTAGGCGCTGGGTGACAGGTATACGTTTACGGACAGAATTAGACTTGGATCTGCACTGTAGCGTGTGTGTGAAGTTATTGAGAATTACCCTATCAGCACCTTGAATCTAAAATACCCTTTTATTGATAGATTTAAAGTAGGCCTAATACAGCAGAAACCACTAATTTTGAGAATTCCAAAATTGGGATTTGTATTTCAACCCAGAACAAAAACTGTGCTTTGACGGACACTAAATAACTTGACCAGCTAAAGCAATAATGACAGATTTGGATGAATATAAATGTGAGGCCTATTTTTTAGGCGCTGGGTGACAGGTATACGTTTACGGACAGAATTAGACTTGGATCTGCACAGTAGCGTGTGTGTGAAGTTATTGAGAATAACCCTATCTGCACCTTGAATCTTATATACCCTTTTAGGGATAGATTTAAAGTAGGCCTGATACAGCAGAAACCACTAATTTTGAGAATTGCAAAATTGGGAATTGTATTTCAACCCAGAACAAAAACTGTGCTTTGACGGACACTAAATAACTTGACCAGCTAAAGCAATAATGACAGATTTGGATGAATATAAATGTGAGGCCTATTTTTTAGGCGCTGGGTGACAGGTATACGTTTACACACAGAATTAGACTTGGATCTGCACTGTAGCGTGTGTGTGATGTTATTGAGCATTACCCTATCAGCACCTTGAATCTTATATACCCTTTTAGGGATAGATTTAAAGTAGGCCTGATACAGCAGAAACTACTAATTTTGAGAATTGCAAAATTGGGAATTGTATTTCAACCCACAACAAAAACTGTGCTTTGACGAACACTAATTAACTTGACCAGCTAAAGCAATAATGACAGATTTGGATGAATATAAATGTGAGGCCTATTTTTTAGGCGCTGGGTGACAGGTATACGTTTACGGACAGAATTAGACTTGGATCTGCACAGTAGCGTGTGTGTGAAGTTATTGAGAATAACCCTATCTGCACCTTGAATCTTATATACCCTTTTAGGGATAGATTTAAAGTAGGCCTGATACAGCAGAAACCACTAATTTTGAGAATTGCAAAATTGGGAATTGTATTTCAACCCAGAACAAAAACTGTGCTTTGACAGACACTAAATAACTTGACCAGCTTGTTCTGGGTTGAAATACAATTCCCAATTTTGCAATTCTCAAAATTAGTGGTTTCTGCTGTGTCATAAGAACTGTGAAAGAGTCCCACCACACAAAAACAAAAGTTTTAGATTTTAGAAAAACAGACTTTTCAAAAATGAAATTAGTCATAAATGAGACCTTATCAGACTGGAATGGATTACATGGAGTCCAGGAGAAATGGGACTACTTAAAAGGTGCATTATTGAAGGCAACAGAAAATTGCATTAGACTTGTCAGTAAAAGCAAAAAAAGGAGGAGACCACTGTGGTACTCAGCAGAAGTGGCCCAAATCATTAAAAATAAAAAGCTAGCATTTTGTAATTAGAAAAAAACCCAGAGCAATGAAGATAAGGAAATCTACAAGATTAGGCAGAGAGAGGCCAAGCAAGTTATAAGAACTTCTAAAGCGCAGGCAGAAGAAAAACTAGCTCAGTCTATGAAAAAAGGGGATAAAACATTCTTCAGATATATAAAAGAAAAAAGGAAATTAAAACAAGGAATAACTAAATTAAAAACAAAGGACGGAAGGTATGTAGAAGAGAATAAAGGGCTAGCCGACTGCCTTAATGAATACTTCTGTTCAGTTTTTACAAAAGAAAAAGGAGAAGGACCTCCACTAGAAAGAATGACTAATAAATCGTTTGATGCATGTATCTTTACAGAGGAAGATGTTCTAAGTTTGCTGTCTAAGGTGAAGACAAATAAGTCACAGGGGCCTGATGAGATACATCCAAAATTATTAAAAGAGCTTAGTGGTGAGCTGGCAAAACGTTAACAGATTTATTTAACCAATCATTAGTAACAGGAGTCGTCCCGGAAGATTGGAAATTGGCAAATGTCGTGCCCATTCACAAGAAAGGTAGTAGGGAGGAATCGAGCAACTATAGACCAGTGAGTCTGACATCAATAGTAGGCAAATTAATGGAAACCCTATTAAAGGATAGGATTGTGGAACATCTAAAATTCCATGGATTGCAAGATGAAAAACAACATGGGTTTACTTCAGGGAGATCATGTCAAACAAATCTTATAGATTTTTTTGACTGGGTGAATAAAATAATAGACGGTGGAGGTGCAGTAGACATCGCATATCTAGATTTTAGTAAGGCTTTTGACACTGTCCCACATAGAAGACTTATCAATAAACTGCAGTCATTGAGCATGGACTCCCATATTGTTGAGTGGATTAGGCAGTGGCTGAGTGACAGACAACAGAGGGTTGTAGTCAATGGAGAACATTCAAAACAAGGTCATGTTACCAGTGGGGTTCTTAACTTGACCAGCTAAAGCAGTAATGACAGATTTGGATGAATATAAATGTGAGGCCTATTTTTTAGGTGCTGGGTGACAGGTATACGTTTACACACAGAATTAGACTTGGAATTGAACAGTAGCGTGTGTGTGAAGTTATTGAGAATAACCCTATCTGCACCTTGAATCTTATATACCCTTTTAGGGATAGATTTAAAGTAGGCCTGATACAGCAGAAAACACTAATTTAGAGAATTGCAAAATTGGGAATTGTATTTCAACCCAGAACAAAAACTGTGCTTTGACAGACACTAAATAACTTGACCAGCTAAAGCAGTAATGACAGATTTGGATGAATATAAATGTGAGGCCTATTTTTTAGGCGCTGGGTGACAGGTATACGTTTACACACAGAATTAGACTTGGATCTGCACAGTAGCGTGTGTGTGAAGTTATTGAGAATTACCCTATCAGCACCTTGAATCTAATATACCCTTTTAGGGATAGATTTAAAGTAGGCCTGATACAGCAGAAACCACTAATTTTGAGAATTGAAAAATTGGGAATTGTATTTCAACCCAGAACAAAAACTGTGCTTTGACGGACACTAAATAACTTGACCAGCTAAAGCAATAATGACAGATTTGGATGAATATAAATGTGAGGCCTATTTTTTAGGCGCTGGGTGACAGGTATACGTTTACACACAGAATTAGACTTGGAATTGAACAGTAGCGTGTGTGTGAAGTTATTGAGAATAACTTGGTGACAGGCTCAGCTTGACCCTGATGTAGGATATAGCCAAAAAATAACCACACTATTGATGGTTAAATTCACTTGGTGACAGGCTCAGCTTGCCCCTGATGTAGTATATGGCCAAAAAATAACCACACTATTGATGGTTAAATGCACTTAGTGACAGGCTCAGCTTGCCCCTGATGTAGTATATGGCCAAAAAATAACCACACTATTGATGGTTAAATGCACTTGATAACAGCTTGACCCTGATGTAGGATATAGCCAAAAAATAACCACACTATTGTTGGTTAAATGCACTTGGTGACAGGCTCGGCTTGCCCCTGATGTAGTATATGGCCAAAAAAATAACCACACTATTGATGGTTAAATGCACTTGATGACAGCTTGACCCTGATGTAGGATATAGCCAAAAAATAACCACACTATTGATGGTTAAATGCACTTGGTGACAGGCTCAGCTTGCCCCTGATGTAGTATATGGCCAAAAAATAACCACACTATTGATGGTTAAATGCACTTGATGACAGCTTGACCCTAATGTAGGATATAGCCAAAAAATAACCACACTATTGATGGTTAAATGCACTTGTGTGACAGGCTCAGCTTGCCCCTGATGTAGTATATGGCCAAAAAATAACCACACTATTAATGGTTAAATGCACTTGATGACAGCTTGACCCTGATGTAGTATATAGCCAAAAAATAACCACACTATTGATGGTTAAATGCACTTGGTGACAGGCTCAGCTTGCCCCTGATGTAGTATATGGCCAAAAAATCACCACACTATTGATGGTTAAATGCACTTGATGACAGCTTGACCCTGATGTAGGATATAGCCAAAAAATAACCACACTATTGATGGTTAAATGGACTTGGTGGCAGCTTGTGCTGGCGCACCACAAGACACAAAATGGCCGCCGATCAACCCAAAAAAAAATAGCAGCAGTTCAATGATCCACAGCTGTAGATCGATCACTGAATGAAGTCTTTTGGAGGAGTTAATCACTGCCTAATCTCGCCCTAACGTCGCAGCTGCAACCTCTCCCTACACTTGTATCAGCAGAGTGACGTGCAGCGCTACGTGACCCAAGCTTATATAGAGGCTGGGTCACATGCTGCACTGGCCAATCACAGCCATGCCAATAGTAGGCAGGCTGTGACGGCCTCTTGGGGCAAGTAGTATGACGCTTGTTGATTGGCTGCTTTGCAGCCTTTCAAAAAGCGCCAAGAAAGCGCCGAAGACCGAACCCGAACCCGGAGTTTTACGAAAATGTTCGGGTTCGGGTCCGTGTCACGGACACCCCAAAATTCGCCAGTCGCCAGTTCAGGTTCGCTCATCCCTACTCCTGGCGACTGACAACATGGCATCCTCAAAGGGCCTGAGCAAACGGCAGGTGTCTTGCATGAGCTGCCAGTGGCTGACATTGAAGTTACACAGGGGAGTACTCATATCCGCTTGGATCATCAAGAAATCGTTGATGGCCTTTCTCTGTTCTTATAGTCGGTCCAACATATGGAGGGTGGAATTCCAATGGGTGGAAACGTTGCATGTCAGCCTATGTTGGGGGATGCCGTTCTGCCGCTGCATCTGAAGTGTGCTTTGCGGTGTACGAGTGGCTGAAGTGCATGCAAAGTTTCCTGACCATTTTTAGGATGTCTTGCAGATGGGTGAAAGACTTCCGGAGCCTCTTGACAACCAGATTGAACATGTGTGCCATGCAGTGCCCTCCTTGACGCAGCACCAACACAATGTTCTTTCCGTTGTCGGTCACCATGGTTCCGATTTTGAGTTGTCGGGGAGAAAGCCAGGATTCGATTTCTTGCTGAAGGACACAGAGCAGTTCCTCCCCTGTGTGACTCAGTTCGCCAAGGCAAACGAGGTGCAGAACAGCATGACACCGCCACGCCCTGCACATGTGGTATGCTGGAGGGGCACTGTGACTTGTCCCTGCAGTGGAGGCTGAAGACATGGTGGAGGATGAGGAGGCAGAGGTGGACATTGTCGTAGGACCAACGGCGTGACAACGTGGAGGCGGAAGCGGCATGACCTGGCCAAGTTGCTGGTGTGGCTGTGCAGGAACCACATCCACCCAGTGGGCCATAAAGGAAATGTATTGTCCCTGACCGTAGTTACAGCTCCACATGTCGGCGCTGCCTTGCACTTTGGCAGACACCGACAGGCTCAAGGACTGGCCCACCTTCTGTTCTACATATTTGTACAGGGCTGGTACTTTTGGCAAAGAAATGATGGCTTGGGACTCTCCACCTCGGCGAGGCAGAAGCCATCAGTTCTCTGAAAGGTGAAGATTTCACCACTTGGAAAGGGAGGGACTGCAGCATCAGCAATTTGCCAGGAGCACATTCAGCTTCTGCGCCATTGGATGAGTGCACGCATACTGCAGTCTCTTGGCAATCGCTTTAATGATTAATTGCTGATGGAATGACCGAGGAGAAGGAGCAGGAGCATTTGGACCAGCAGGGGCTGAGGTGTTGGGGCCTTGAATGGCTGAAACCGGGTGCGTGCCACTGGGTGATGTAACGGTTGCAGCGGCAGGCTGGACCACCACATCGGAGCCACGGCTCTCCCAGACCACTTTATGGTGACGCTGCATATGTTGACGCAGGGCACCCTGGCCACGCTTCACCTTCTGCCGACATATTCTACATATGGCCATGTTAACCTCCTCCGGAAGCTTAACAAAAAACTGCCACACTGCCGGGTAGGTGATTTTACCCCCAACAGTCCGCACTGACTGACTGCTACTGCCGATACCTCCTTGATCCCCTGCACCACTACTTCCTGGTCAGGTAGGCGGCTGCAAAGCAGGTGGTTTACCCCGGACACGTTTTTCTCCTGACCTCCCACTGCTTCCACCCTGCTGACTCTCAGCCATGCTACCACATTGCTGGCTCAGCGGCTGCCTCACGGGCAAGCTGCCACCCTTTGATCCTGATAATGATGAAGCCCTCTCTGCACCCGGATCCCAAGTTTGATCGGCTTCATCATCATCGAGTAGTGTCTGCACGATTCTGATGTCCTCCTCAACGGTCTCTGGGTCAGAAGCCTGACCGCTCGCAACACCACCTCCAACGCCACTCTCCTCATCACTATTTGTCCGCCTAGCGGAGGAAGCGGCCAATGTCTCCTCCAGATCTTGGCTGGGCAGTAGCTGCTAACTGTCCTCTAGTAGCTCTTCCTTGCTGAAAAGTGGAGCTAAGCCCACAGCATACAATACTTCTGTGGCTGAGGGAAGAGCAAAGGACAGAGGCAGGTTGAGGACAGGTGAGGGCACAGGGCCTGCTCCCGGACCATGCCAACTAAGGGTTGTGTCTGACGAACCCACGGAATGTTGGCTGGGGTTGTCTGATGTCACATGGGATGAAGTGGATGACCGAGCTAACCAATCAAGAACCGCTGGTTTGCTGGTCAAGACACGATTGCTAGTTGACACTGTGGGCTCAGGCCTCTCGCTGCGACTCCTGCTGCCACGCCCCCTTACTCTGCTGCGACCTCTGCCAGCGCAGAAACATTTAGGCCTCTGCCACTCCTCCGTGCATGGCCTGGCACTTCTCTGATTGACGTACCTTTAGCTGAACTAAATAAATTAAAAGCAAATTAAAACATCCCTAATATATTTTTCTTTTTGTACTGAAATAGGCCACTAAATGCTTTTACCACAAATAACTGCAACTGTGAAGTGTGTATATATTTTTCTTTCTGTACTGAAATAGGCCACTTAACACTTTCATCACAAATAATTGCAACAGTGAAGTGCATATATATTTATCTTATTGTTCTGAAATAGGCCACTAAATGCTTTCAACACATATAACTACAGAAGTGAACTGAGAATATATTTTTATTTTTGTACTGAAATAGACCACTAAACACTTTTGCCGCAAATAACTGCAACAGTGAAATGCATACATATTTTTTCTTTTTGTACTGAAGTAGTGCACGAAACGCTTTCACCACAAATAACTGCAACAGTGAAGTGCGCATATATTTTTCTTTCTGTACTGAATTAGGCCAATAAACACTTTCACCACAAATAACTGCAACAGTGAAGTGCGTATATATTTTTCTTTTTCTACTGAAATAGGCCACTAAACGCTTTCACCACAAATAACTGTAACAGTGAAGTGCGTATATATTTTTCTTTTTATACTGAAACAGTCCACTAAACAATTTCATCACAAATAACTGCAACAGTGAAGTGCATATATTTTTCTTTTTGTACTGAAATAGTCCACAAAACGCTTTCTCCACCAATAACTGCAACAGGGAAGTGCGTATATATATTTCTTTCTGTATTAAAATAGGCCACTAAAAACTTTCAACACAAATAACTGCAACAGTAAAGTGTGTATATATTTTTATTTCTGTACTGAAATAGGCCGCTAAATGCTTTCGCCACAAATAACTGCAACAGTAAAGTGCGTATATATTTTTATTTTTGTACTGAAATAGGCCACTAAAAGCTTTAACCACAAATAACTACAGAAGTCAACTGAGAGTATATATTTTTATTTTTGTACTGTAATAGGCCACTAAACGCTTTCAACACAAATAACTGCAACAGTAAAGTGTGTATATATTTTTCTTTCCGTACTGAAATAGGCCGCTAAATGCTTTTGCCACAAATAACTGCAACCGTAAAGTGCGTATATATTTTTCTTTTTGTACTGAAATAGGCCACTAAACGCTTTCAACATATATAACTGCAGAAGAATACTGAGAATATATATTTTTTTGTACTGATATAGGCCACTAAATGCTTTCAACACAAATAACTGCAATAGTGAAGTGCGTATATATTTTTATTTCTGTACTGAAACAGTCCACTAAACGCTTTCATCACAAATAACTGTAACAGTGAAGTGCGTATATATTTTTCTTTTTGTACTGAAATAGTCCACGAAACGCTTTCTCCACAAATAACTGCAACAGTGAAGTGCGTATATATTTTTCTTTCTGTACTGAAATAGGCCACTAAACGCTTTAAACACATATAACTGCAGAAGTGAACTGAGAATATATTTTTCTTTTTGCACTGAAATAGGCCACTAAACTCTTTCACCACAAATAACTGCAACAGTGAAATGTGTATATATTTATATTTTTGTACTGAAATAGGCCACTAAATGCTTTTACCACAAATAACTGCAACTGTGAGGTGTGTATATATTTTTCTTTCTGTACTGAAATAGGCCACTAAACACTTTCATCACAAATAATTGCAACAGTGAAGTGCATATATATTTATCTTATTGTTCTGAAATAGGCCACTAAATGCTTTCAACACATATAACTACAGAAGTGAACTGAGAATATATTTTTATTTTTGTACTGAAATAGACCACTAAACACTTTTGCCACAAATAACTGCAACAGTGAAATGCATACATATTTTTTCTTTTTGTACTGAAGTAGTGCACGAAACGCTTTCACCACAAATAACTGCAACAGTGAAGTGCGCATATATTTTTCTTTCTGTACTGAATTAGGCCAATAAACACTTTCACCACAAATAACTGCAACAGTGAAGTGCGTATATATTTTTCTTTTTCTACTGAAATAGGCCACTAAACGCTTTCACCACAAATAACTGTAACAGTGAAGTGCGTATATATTTTTCTTTTTATACTGAAACAGTCCACTAAACAATTTCATCACAAATAACTGCAACAGTGAAGTGCATATATTTTTCTTTTTGTACTGAAATAGTCCACAAAACGCTTTCTCCACCAATAACTGCAACAGGGAAGTGCGTATATATATTTCTTTCTGTATTAAAATAGGCCACTAAAAACTTTCAACACAAATAACTGCAACAGTAAAGTGTGTATATATTTTTCTTTCCGTACTGAAATAGGCCGCTAAATGCTTTCGCCACAAATAACTGCAACCGTGAAGTGCGTATATATTTTTCTTTTTGTACTGAAATAGGCCACTAAACGCTTTCAACATATATAACTGCAGAAGTATACTGAGAATATATATTTTTTTGTACTGATATAGGCCACTAAATGCTTTCAACACAAATAACTGCAATAGTGAAGTGCATATATATTTTTATTTCTGTACTGAAACAGTCCACTAAACGCTTTCATTACAAATAACTGTAACAGTGAAGTGCGTATATATTTTTCTTTTTGTACTGAAATAGTCCACGAAACGCTTTCTCCACAAATAACTGCAACAGTGAAGTGCGTATATATTTTTCTTTCTGTACTGAAATAGGCCACTAAAGGCTTTAAACACATATAACTGCAGAAGTGAACTGAGAATATATTTTTCTTTTTGCACTGAAATAGGCCACTAAACTCTTTCACCACAAATAACTGCAACAGTGAAATGTGTATATATTTATATTTTTGTACTGAAATAGCCACTAAATGCTTTCACCACAAATAACTGCTACAGTGAAGTGCATATATATTTTTCTTTCTGTACTGAAATAGTCCACTAAACGCTTTCATCACGAATAACTGCAACAGTGAAGTGCTAATATATTTTTCTTTTTGTACTGATATAGGCCACTAAACGCTTTCACCACAAATAACTGCAACAGAGAAGTGTGTATATATTTTTCTTTTTGTACTAAAATAGGCCACTAAACGCTTTCGTCACAAATAAATGCAACAGTGAAATGCATATATATTTATCTTTATGTACTGAAATAGTCCACTAAAGGCTTTTCAACATAGCACTTGCACCCCAATAAAAAGAACAAATTGCTGGAATGACAGAGCTGTCTAATGGCTATTTGGATTCCCAAATAATCTTTCCCTGCACTTGTAAATTGCTTTTCTAGCACTGTCCCTAGAGCCTTCTGACGTCTCTCCCTGCACTAAGATGCTATGAAATGATTTCTCCATATTCTTTCCCTGCACTTAAGTAATAAATCTTTTTTTTCAGGTTTCTTTTTCACAATGAGGTTTTTCCTATTGCTTCTCATGTCTGTCCCTGCACTCAGAATGCTGGAAAATGTCTGAATCTAAGATGGCCGCCTTATTTTTAGGACTGTGACCTCACAGGGCTGGCTGGCTGCTGATTGGCTGCATACACGCATGGCATTATGGGTGATCCTGCGTTACCTGAGTTCCTTTCTCCATGTCCTCACACGTGCAGCATCCATTTTAGGAAAATT
This sequence comes from Bufo bufo, assembly GCF_905171765.1. NCBI lineage: Eukaryota > Metazoa > Chordata > Amphibia > Anura > Bufonidae > Bufo > Bufo bufo. Next base: position 17,348,504 of record NC_053392.1, on the reverse strand, counting down.
GCGATTTGTTACCACGAAGCACAAGGAAATTTGCATTCGTTGCATGTCAAATTTTTCCTAAAAATTCGGATTGAATTCCACTTCGTCAGCTTCGATTCGCTCATCTCTAGTCAGAACCGTTCTCTTGCTTAAATGGACTGCCTCTGAGGATGTCTGGTATCGTCATTGTTCATTATGGACTGCCTCTGAGGATGCTAAATACTAATGGTTCTTACTTTGCCTTGTGTTAGCTAGATAGCCTAGGTATACATTGTATTTTATTGCTACACAGGGGGAACTAAGTGGTAAGTCACAAGCAGATCTGACACCGCCAAGGGTAACCCACTGCTAATGTGTATTTTATGTGGGTTTGGAGGGAATAGTGCTCTGGGAGAGATTGGAAAGCACTGCCTCATCCTCCTAATTTGTGTATGTTCTACGACCTTGTGCATTCCCAAGGAAAATTTTGAGTGCTACCTGGTCAGACATCAAGGTGACAAAGTGTAAATCATTATAAGGCCTTGGTGCTAGGAAGGGAATACAGGATGAGGCCACCCTTCTAATTGCATCGTAGAGGGATGATAGTACATGACACTCCCATGCTCCACATGTGACTGTGGCCACGTTGTGGAGTATTTGAGCGCTTAGTGCAGTATGTATTTGGTTGGTCCACAGCGAGAGGGAAAACCATGGTTAGATACCCTACTCATACAGGCAGGTACCTATAGTTAACCATTTTATGTCAGTCTATATGTGTCCGTTCCTATGCAGCACTTTAACTTTTCCTTAGCTACCCTTAGAGCATATACCCTAATCATAAGCCGAGGGCAGCTTGGTTTTATGTAAGGGGGAATGTAACACCCAAGAGTGGTGTTACCACTTCTGCACCTTGCTACTGTCTTTATTGGTCTAACCCCATGTCATCTATGCATTTTATTCCAGGTCCTATACACTGTGCATTTCTAATGTTTGTAACTGTTATGTTCACATGTAATATGCCTGGTTCACCAGAAGGTGGCAGCAAACATGGCAGAGCTACAGTTAGGTAGAATGGAGCTTTCCATTCTAACCCCCCTCTGCGGAGGAATGGGCGAGTCCCATTTCCTGCAGGAAGGGTGGGGACCAGTCAGAGTCAAATCAGCTTACCCCCTGCTAGGGGAAGGTCTTGCTTACCCAGTGCTAGGGGAAGGAAGTAAGAAGCTGGGCACGTCGCCATTTGATGTGTCCATGCGAAGCCTTGTCTAGCCAGCTAGAGCAGCTTCAGTTCTGCTGGATGTGGAGGACACAGCTTGGAGCCTCTGAAGACAGGAAGTATACTTCCCTGGACAAACCAAGAGTCAGACTATAAGAGAGAAGTTGCAACACCCTGCAGAACCAGAGATTCTATTTAAGCCTGTCAGCACAGCAGAGTGTCACCGTCAGATCTCTGAGAAGTTCTGATAGACGTTCTTCAGTACCTTCTGCATGATGTTCTTTTGTTTTGGTTTCGCTTTGACATCTCTTCTCCTTCTCCCAGCTGTCATCTATTAGCAGTGATTGCCTCCCTATATATCTCCTCCCATACTGCTTCACTTTGCGGTTTATACTTCTTCCTGGATTCTGTTCACTGCTTGAAGTTGCTATTGCTGGTTCCTCAGATAAGTCTATTTCTTTATTTGTGTTTTCCTGTTGGCTTGATCCTATGTGACCCTGACTTCCTCAGTAATAAGTGTAGGGAGCCGGTGGTCGTGTCCCCTCACTATTATAGGGTGTTCAGGGGTCACACAGTCGAGGTACATGGACATGCAACTTTCTATCATGGAGATCTTTGCATTGGCTGAGCAGCCAGGGAGAGCTCTAGGGCTTTAATAGGGCTCACCCTTTCGTTCCTTAGTTTGGGATCAAGTCAGTCGGATCTTTATTTGATACTTCTTGTTTTCTGCAACACCATCCGTGACATTATAAACCGCCAAAACCGTCTTAAGCATGAATCCGGTTTCAGCCTTGATTGACCACATGCAGGGTCTTTCACTGGAGGTAGCAGATCTCCGTAAATCTGTCTCTCAGTTTCAGGTGACCGTTTCTGCTTGCGTTCATGGAATTTGTTCTGAGACTAAAATCTTGCTTCCGGATACGTTCTCCGGGGGTAGTGAGAATTTTGTTCGTTTTAGAGAGGCTTACAAACTCCATTTTCGCCTACTTCCCCATTCCTCTGGTGATGAGGAGCGGAGGGTGGGGATCATCATCTCGCTGCTCAGGGATAACGCTCAGTCTTGGGCCTTTTCGCTGCCGGTAGGGGCACGGCCCCTCCATTCAGTGGATGAATTTTTTGTAGCCCTGGGTCAGATATATGATGATCCGGATCGTATTGCTCTGGCTGAGTCTAAACTGCGTCTTTTGTGCCAGGGTAAACAGTCTGCAGAGATATACTGTTCAGAATTTCGGAGATGGGCAGCTGATACTGGTTGGAATGATGCTGCACTCCGAAGTCAATTTTGCCATGGTCTTTCAGAGGGATTGAAAGATGCATTTGCCTTTCATGAGAGACCTACCTCTTTGGAGTCTGCCATGTCTCGAGCTGTTCGTATTGACAGGTGTCTTAGTGAGAGAGGAGAGATCACTCCTTCCTGTCATACTCAGTCCAAGAACAGTGGGGTGTTCTCATTCAGTGCGCAGGAGCCTCAGTCTCTCTCAATCCTCTCTGAGCCGGAGCCCATGCAGCTGGGTTTGTTTGCCTCTAACAATTGAGGATTCAGCTCTCAGAGGAGGGTTTGTTTCTGTTGTGGAGGTATAAATCATAATCAATTTGCTATAACACATGGCTTCCAGGTATGCACTTTCGGAAAGGACATACCTGTTTTTGCTATTGATTCCGCTCCACTTTCTCAAAAATCATTAAAGGGCATAGTTCACAATATCCGTTTGACTGTGGGTGATGCTCATGTTGAGGATGTGTCATATTTCGTCCTAGGCGGGTTACCTACTTCTCTAGTGTTGGGGCTACCCTGGCTCACTAAACATAACCCCACCATTGATTTGCAAGCGAGGCAAATAAATGGTTGGAGTGACTTTTGCAGAGAGAATTGCCTCTCAACGTCTCTTTCAGAGGTTTCTACTAAGACTGTACCATCTTTTCTTTCAGAATTTTCGGATGTGTTTTCTGAGAGTGGTGTTCAGGAGCTTCCCCCTCACCGGGAATACGATTGCCCTATTAATCTCATCACAGGCGCCAAGCTGCCTAAATCTTGTTTATACAATCTCTCCCAACCTGAAAGGATCGCTATGCGTTCTTATATCTCTGAGAGTCTGAGAAAGGGACACATATGACCCTCGAAGTCACCTTTTGCCGCTGGTTTCTTTTTTGTTAATAAAAAAGATGGTTCTTTAAGACCATGTCTGGATTTCAGGGAGCTAAACAGTATCACAATTCGTGACCCTTATCCACTTCCTCTGATCCCGGACCTGTTTAACCAGATTGTTGGGGCTAAAGTTTTTTCCAAGTTGGATTTAAGAGGGGCATACAACCTGGTCAGGGTCAGAGAAGGGGACGAATGGAAGATGGCCTTCAATACCCCTGAGGGCCATTTTGAGAATTTGGATATGCCTTTTGGTTTGATGAATGCTCCAGCCGTCTTCCAACATTTTGTGAACAGCATTTTTTATCATTTAATGGGGAGATTTGTACTAGTGTATCTAGATGACATTTTGATTTTTTCTCCTGATTTCAAAACTCATAGGGACCACCTACGTCAGGTCTTACTCATTCTGTGGGAGAATAAATTGTACGCTAAACTGGAGAAATGTGTGTTTGCGGTTCCAGAAGTTCAATTTCTGGGTTTTCTTCTCTCCGCTTCTGGTTTTCGCATGGACCCCGAGAAGGTCCGCGATGTGCTTGATTGGGAGCTTCCTGAGAATCAGAAGGCACTGATGCGCTTTTTAGGTTTTGACAATTATTACAGGAAGTTAATTTTGAATTATTCCTCTGTTGTTAAGCCACTGACTGATATGACTAGAAAGGGGGTAGATTTTTCCTCCTGGTCGGTAGAGGCGCGTAAAGGCCTTTTCTAGTATCAAAGAGAGTTTTGCTTCCGCTCCCATCTTGGTACAACCTGATATCTCTCTGCCCTTCATTGTTGAGGTGGACGCTTCTGAGGTGGGTGTGGGTGCGGTCTTATCGCAGGGTTCCTCTCCTGCCAAATGGCGACCGTGTGCCTTTTTCTCGAAGAAACTCTCCTCCGCAGAGAGAAATTGCGATGTGGGAGATAGGGAGTTGTTGGCCATCAAGTTAGCATTTGAGGAATGGCGCCATTGGCTAGAGGGAGCCAGACACCCTATTACCGTGTTTACCGACCATAAGAATCTGGCCTACTTGGAGTCAGCCAAGCGTCTGAACGCGAGACAGGCAAGATGGTCTTTGTTCTTTTCAAGATTTAATTTTGTTGTCACGTTCCGCCCTGGGGTTAAGAATGTGAAGGTGGATGCCCTGTCACGTTGTTTTCCGGGATGGGGGAACTTTGAAGACCCGGGTCCCATTTTGGCTGAAGGGGTGGTTGTCTCTGCTCTTTATCCTGAATTGGAGGCAGAGGTTCAGGCAGCCCAGGCAGAGGCTCCTGATCTTTGTCCCTCTGGGAGGTTGTTTGTGCCTCTCGCTTTACGACACAAGGTTTTTAGGGAGCACCACGATACTGTCCTTGCTGGGCACCCGGGGGGTAGAGCCACAGTGGATCTCATTGCTCGGAGATTCTGGTGGCCGGCTCTTCGTAAGTCAGTTGAGGGTTTTGTGGCAGCCTGCGAGACCTGCGCTCGTGCAAAAGTCCCTCATTCACGGCCATCAGGTTCTCTCCTTCCGTTACCCATTCCTTCCCGTCCTTGGACACATCTGTCCATTGATTTCATTAAGGACCTGCCTCGTTCCTCAGGGAAGACTGTGATTCTGCTGGTGGTGGACCGTTTTAGCAAAATGGCGCATTTTATTCCTTTTCCTTGGTTGCCCAATGCTAAAATGCTGGTGCAGGCATTTATTGATCACATTGTTAAATTGCATGGTATTTATTCAGACATAGTCTCTGATAGGGGCACGCAGTTTGTTTCCAGATTCTGCAAGGCTTTCTGTTCTCGCTTGGGGGTTCGGTTGTCATTCTCTTCTGCTTTCCACCCGCAGTCGAATGGCCAGACAGAGCGCGTCAATCAGAATCTGGAGACATATCTGCGCTGTTTTGTGGCGGAGAATCAGGAGGATTGGTGTTCTTTTCTCTCCCTTGCTGAATTTGCTTTAAATAACCGTCGTCAGGAGTCCTCTGATAAGTCACCATTTTTTGGTGCATATGGGTTTTATCCGCAGTTTGGGACATTCTCTGAAGAGGGGGCTTCTGGTTTACCTGATGAGGAGAGATTCTCCTCGTCTTTGTCATTTATTTGGCAAAAGATTCAGGATAATCTAAAGAGCATGAGTGACAGATATAAGCATGTGGCGGTTAAGAGACGTGTGCCTGGTCCGGACCTGAATGTTGGTGATCTGGTGTGGTTGTCTACTAAGAATATCAAATTGAAGGTTCCCTCCTGGAAGTTGGGTCCTAGTTTATCGGGCCTTACAAAAACTTGTCCGTCATCAATCCCGTTGCCTACCGTCTTGATCTTCCTCAAACTTGGAAGATCCATAATGTTTTTCACAAGTCCCTATTAAAACCTTATGTCCAACCCACTGTACCCTCCTCTTTGCCTCCTCCTCCGATTGTGGTTGATGGTAATCTTGAATTTCAGGTCTCTAAGATTGTGGACTCTCGTATTGTCCGCGGTTCTCTTCAGTACCTCGTTCATTGGGGGGGTTATGGTCCTGAGGAGAGGATGTGGGTTCCAGTGGCGGACATCAAGGCCACTCGTCTTCTCAGGGCATTCCATAGGTCCCATCCTGAGAAGGTGGGCTCTGAGTGTCCGGAGTCCACTCGTAGAGGTAGGGGTACTGTCACCGTCAGATCTCTGAGAAGTTCTGATAGACGTTCTTCAGTACCTTCTGCATGATGTTCTTTTGTTTTGGTTTCGCTTTGACATCTCTTCTCCTTCTCCCAGCTGTCATCTATTAGCAGTGATTGCCTCCCTATATATCTCCTCCCATACTGCTTCACTTTGCGGTTTATACTTCTTCCTGGATTCTGTTCACTGCTTGAAATTTCTATTGCTGGTTCATCAGATAAGTCTATTTCTTTATTTGTGTTTTCCTGTTGGCTTGATCCTAGGTGACCCTGACTCCCTCCGTATTAAGTGTAGGGAGCCGGTGGTCGTGTCCCCTCACTATTATAGGGTGATCAGGGGTCACACAGTTGAGGTACGTGGACATGCAACTTTCTATCATGGAGATCTTTGCATGGGCTGAGCAGCCAGATAGGAGCACCATGTCACGTTCACCAACATCAATGGACATTTAGGCCACCCTACACCACTCTGGCATTCCTACACCTAGGTAACATCCACAGTATGTGCCCTTGTTGCTTCTCTGCAACTTGCATCATGAAAACAAGTACTTTTTTCTCTTAAAGGGCCATGGGGGGAGTCACCCGTTGCACACCACTGAGCGGCAAATATATTTTTCTTTTTTCTACTTATACACTCCACCAAAGGGTTTTAGAACATATAACTGCACCACTGAACGGCAAATATATTTTTCTTTTTTCCACTTATACACTCCACAAAAGGCTTTAGAACATATAACTGCACCGCTAAACGGCAAATATATTGTTGAGAGAAGTGCCATATTCAAGTATATATATGTATATATGCCCTGACATATATGCATATATATATGGGCCCTTTTTCTGGGCCCGTCCAGGTAGGATGTGTATGCATACATGGAGATGTATGTATGCCCCCTTTGGCAGCATACAACTCTATGCATATAGAATGTATTATGTGGGTGGGTTTCATGGGTATTGGTACATATATGTCTATGGATGTGTCCCAAACATCTATAGATATATATGTGCCCCTATGTATATAATATATGTGGGCTTAGGTGGGCTTATTGTACCTGCCCCCTATATGTATGGCATGTCCATTCATATATGTTTATAGATGTGCCTCAAGCATCTATAAACATATATGGCCGTTATTCTTGTGCCCAATTTTCCCTGCTCGCTGCGCCTGCTGGAGGGTGGTGGAGGAGACCGACAGTTGGACAATTATGTCCAACTGTCGGCCTCTTCAAAGGACAGAGGATCAATAAGATCCTTTGCCCTTTGTCACCATCTCCAGCAGTGCCAGAGATGGTGTGCCTAACAAAGAGTTCCCATGCCCCTGTGGATGGCTGACCTCCGGCGCTGTAATTACAGCACCGGAGGTGTGCGTCCGCTCCACAGGCGGGAGGATCAAAGGATCTTCCCGCCTGGAAGGGCGCTCCGAGATGCGCGGGCCGGCGTGGTGACGTCATATCACCATGCCGGTCCACGTGTTCAGGCCGGCGGTGCGCATGCGCACGGCGGGAATGGTGGGACTGAGAGCGGGCACCGCCAAGCTTAAATAGGACGGCGGCGCTACGCTCAGGGCTCAGGTAAGTCCACCAGCAGAAAAGAAGTATCCCCTGGACAAACGAGCCCCCCTGGACAACGAGCATACCACCGCTGAGTATCTATTATTAACCCTTTGATATTACCCTCCCTATACCACCAACGATATATATATATTATTCCCCTGCCCTATACCACCAACGATCCCCTGCCATATCTACCCTTACCTTCCCCTGCATTCCCTGATTCCCCTGCATTAACCCTTACACCACCAACGGACCCTAATTCCCCTGTGTTCCCCTATAGCCCCTACTTCCCTTGGTTTCCCCCTATAACCCTTGGTAACCCTTACCTTCCCCTGCAGCTCATTAACCCTTACCCCCTGAACCCTTGGTAACCCTTCCTAAGTCCCCTGTGTTCCCCCAGGATCCCTCATATCCCCCGCTACCCTGGTACGCAACCCTTATACCTATCCTAGTATTGCCTCTACCCCTGATACCCCTTCCCGGCTGCCCTGCTTACCCCAGCAGCAGCAGTGTCTGTATTTACCCCCTTGTTATTCCCCGTAGGGAGAGTATATTGACAGGATTGGGTGGACTTCTGGTAAAGTGTATGTATGCGTATTATTGTAATTGTAGTTAGATTCTGGGGAGGAATTGGGACTGTCTTAGCGTAGTTAGAACTGTATTAGTGTGTTGTTATAGTGTGTGTACTTATATTGCTGTGTGCTGCTATAAATATATATATCTATTCCCTTGATATAGATATATATAGTTATAAACAAATATATTCTTTTGTAGTAATAAGGCGCCGCAGCAATAGATGTAGTGTATTGTTGGTACTGTATTGTTAGTGTATTACGTGTGTTATGTTCTGTAAGGATTAATAAATACTGTGTGTTATTTATACCTATTGTGTAACGTGTGGTTACTAGCGGTAGTTAGTAAGGCGCATGCAGCTAGTTTAGTGATTAGCGTAAGGCAATCAGTAGTGATTTGTTGTTGATATAGACATAAATAAGCGGAGGCATCACTAGACGACTCACGTCTATTTATGAATATTAATTAGTGAGATTTAAATAAATATCAATAATTAATATCCCCCTTAACATATATATATATTTTTTTCAATTATACACTCCACAAAAGGGCTTTAGAACAGGGGGGCGGAGCTAGCGCCGGATCTGAATGGCTGCGTTATGCTGAGCTCCGTACACAGACCTGCTGGGAAATCAGCTAACGAAAGCTAAAGAGACCTCAAATCATGGTCAAAATTGGAGGACAAAGACCCCTCGAACCAGTCGCTATCCCTAAAGCTCCGAATCCAAATTCGGGGATGGCTAAATACCTTAAAAAGCAAGCCTCAGGTCAGGGACTAAAGAATCCAAGATGGCGCCGCGGAACGAACGCGCCCCTGATGGCGGAGAGGAAGGTCAATCTGAGGTATAAAGCGATACAGGAGACGTGGGATCCCCTCGAGCATTACCTGTGTTCAGGAGATTTATAAAACAAGCATTAGCTGAAGCCTTTCTTCCCCTGAAACAGGAGCTATCTGTACTGACACAGGAGATTCAGCATATAGGCCACAGAGTTGAAACGCTGGAAACCTCACAAGCAACTATGCTTGATCACAGCGCAGCGATGGTCCAATCCCTCTCCATTTGTCAATCGCACATCAACACCCTGTAAACTAACCTGGAAGACCAGGAAAATCGCGGGCGTAGGAATAATTTACGGTTTAGAGGGATACAGGAATCTGTGACAAATGAAGAAATCGTATCTGCGATCAAAACCATCACATCCTCACTCATAGATGGCGAATATTCCTCAAGTCTCATAATTGAAAGAGCGCATAGAGCTCTTAGACCTAAACCTAAGAGTAATGAGCCTCCCAGAGACATCATATGTCGTTTCTTAAACTTCGCAGATAAAGAAAAAATCCTCTCTGCCGCAAGACTAGCAAATAACATCACTTTCAGCAATATCTCTATATTGATTTACCAGGACCTAGCCCCTGTTACCCTCCAAAAGAGGAAAATTCTTAAACCTCTTACTGACCTCCTCCTTGAAAAACGGACCCTATACAGATGGACTTTTCCCTTTGGCCTGTCATTTAGCTATTCTGGGAAATTCATCAGGATCTCTACTTATGAAGATCTCCAGGAACTTTTTTCATCTACAGACATCCCACTCTTGGATATTGCCTGCTGGGACACTGTTTCAGACATCACTTCTCTTCCGGACCTTCTGAAGACAGCACCCTGGGAGAAAGCAGGCACTCCTAAACAACAAAGGGCGAAAAGAAGAAACAGCCTCCTGACACCCAAGAGAATTGCATGTCCACCTCATAAAATCTGAAGGACAGTTCATGTCTGTAACCTACTGATACTTCTGTCCAAAATCTCTCTCTATCTCTTTCTTCTTCATCTTTTCCTTTCCCTTTTCCTTTCCCCTTTCCTTTCCCCTCCCAACTCCCCCCCAAACACCTCTCCCTCCCCCTTCCCCCATCCCATCTCCCGTAACATCTTAATGGTCTCTACACTAAACCTTCTGACATCCCATAGCAGGTTGTTATATATGGGGTTACAACCTCTACCCCCCACCCCCCTATTTCCTGCTAGCTAAATACTCCTTACAACTTACATTAATGTTGGTTGCTCCAACGCGACCTTGTTTTAGTTATTGTTTTGTGTTCAAATTTTATTTAACTCTGTTATTTTACAGTCAAAGAGTGCTGATGTACTTTCCAGGTGATCTTAAAAATGTGACGTGTTGGGTCCTGACTCCCCTTGAGGCTGCCAATCATTTTCACCTCCCCGTATCTGTTATTAAAAAACATGGCGATTTTTATTCCCCCCTCCTCTCCCCATTTAATCCCTCATGACAGATTTTAAACTCTCATCCTTCAATGTGAAAGGATTAAGATCGCCTTCTAAAAGATCCCAAATCCTCTCCCTCTTATGGAAGGAGAAATGCTCAATTATCTTTCTCCAAGAAACCCATTATAAACATAGGAAGTACCCAGATCTCTCCTATTCTAGATTCCCTGAATGGTATCATCATGGTTCTGATGGAGCGGCCTCCAGGGGAGTCAGTATTGGCTTGAAAAAAAACTTCCCATTCCAATATTCTTCCCACATCGCGGATATAGAGGGAAGATATCTTATCTTAAAGGGACTTATTGGCCATAAAATGTTTACTCTGGTGAATATTTATGCTCCTAACTATGATCAAGTCCCCTGGCTCCTAGAAGTTCTTTCTATGATAGAAAACGTCAGGGAGGGAACAGTTATCATGGCAGGAGATCTAAACATAGCCTTACACCCTGCAACAGACACTTCGTCTAAGAAGTCCTTTATTTCAGGCAAACTCTTGAAAAAAATAAAAAGTAAATTACATACCATGGGATTGATTGATGTATGGAGATGTATGAACCCATCAGTTATTGATTACACTTTCTATTCTGCTCCATCTCATTCCTATAGCAGGATTGACTATATCTTCGTACCAAAAGACTTCCTGCACCAATCCTCAGACCCTCAAATTGGAAACATCACCATTTCAGACCACTCTCCAGTTTTCTGTTCCTTCCACCTACAACCTGGTTCTGGTAAGCCCTCCAGTTAGAGACTAAATGAGTCCATATTGAGTGACACTGGGCATGTAACTCACTTCACCTCTCTCCTGGATCAGTACTTTGAGACCAATGACTCCCCTGAAGTTTCCCCACAAATATTATGGGATGCCCACAAAGCTTTTATTCGTGGACACTTCATAAGCAAATGCTCCTATCTAAAGAAATTAGCAGACAAATACTTTTCCTCCCTCTTAGACCGCATACACACCCTAGAGAGCCTACATAAACAGTCACTAGACCCTCAACAACTTTCTGAGCTACTGACTCTTAGATCCGAGCTCAAAAATGTATTAAATAAAAAATCTGCCAAATACTGCCTCTCCTCCCAACAAAAATTGTATGCCCATGGCAACAAAGCCTCAAGATTTATGATGAACCGTATAAAAAAGAGAAAAAATGCTAGATATGTGACCTCTATTAAATCTATCCAAGGACACCAACTCTATTCACCGGAGTCTATTGCTGAACAATTCCGTCTTTTTTATAAAGACCTTTATAATCTACCCCCCCCCCCCTCTGATCCCCAATCTAACACTGGGTCACATCTTCATCCCAACTCTTTTTTAGATACCCTTAAACTACCATCCCTGACCCCATCCCAGAGAGAAGACATCTCAAGACCTTTTGATCTAGCAGAACTCACCAGGGCCCTAAAAGCCTCTCCAAAAAATAAATGTCCCGGCCTGACGGTCTCCCGACTGTCTACTACTTAACCTTCCAAAACACATTAGCTCCCTATCTCCTCCGAGTCTGTAACCAAACCCTGTTAAACTCTCCCCTTTCTTCAGACATGACGAGAGCTGTTATCACGATCATTCTTAAAGATGGAAAAGACCCCACTATATGTGCTAATTATCGCCCAATCTCCCTTCTAAACATAGATTTGAAGCTTCTAGCAAAAATGCTTGCAACTAGAATACAATCCATTCTTCCTGACCTGGTCCACCCTGATCAGGTGGGATTTGTTAAAGGGAGAGAGGGAAAGGACAATACCACCAAGATCCTAAACGCCCTGTATTATGCCTCTAGCAAAAAGTTACCTTTAGTTCTCCTAGGCACCGACGCGGAAAAAGCGTTTGACCGTATTGACTGGTCCTACATTAAAGTGGGTATAAGAGAGAGAGAGAGAAAGTGTGCGGGTCAAACGGATCTCTTGGAATGGCTTTCCACTAGATCTGAAAGACTTGAGGCGCCTCGGGTGGATAGGAGCGGGGTGGAGAGAAAGTAGGGTGATAGATGCTAGAGGCTGCTCAGGGTTTGATCAGGTCGACAAGGAAGTCTGCCTGTATAGGGTGAGGTAGTGAGCCAAAAAAAAAGGGGGACTGGTGGGTGGGGATACCCTCCAAATCTCGCCTCTTATTTATATAAACCCTTGTGAGCGCCAATAGAGGATTAGTGTTGGGCTGCTAGGGTGTGTGATAGCTTGTTGTTGGGGTTATGTTATATTGATATGTAGAGGGATATCAATTGTGTAGGAAAAAATTGTACAGGAAAAAAATTGTACATACATGTATACACGTATAAAATCTGCTGAGGGAATAAAAGGATAAAAAATAAAAAATAGATTGTACGTAAAAGTGGGATCACTGCATACAGCCTCTATTGCCTAAGAGGCCGTGTTCTGCAGCGTCGTACACAATAGATGTGGTACAGTATGATAGAGCAATGGATAAAAAGTTTTTTTGTTTAAAATTACCGACATAAATATTATAATATTGTGGTATCAAAAGTAAGTTTACTCACTTCACGGGGGGGGGCGGTTTACCAGGATAAGCATAATACACCTGCAAACCGAGTACCCCCCCAGCCTGGATCGCTTCTAGAGTTATAACGGATGAAGGCAGCCAAACAACACGGGTGCTTCTCTTCAAAGGTCTTTATTTGCATGTAAAAAATCCGGCTCAACGCGTTTCGGGACAGGCACGTCCCTTCATCAGGAGCAATAGTGTCTCTATGTATGGTCACAGGTATTTATACCCTAATAATCCTATTAGGATCTTTGTTAAAATGGCCACTAATTGGCTAGAAGGCGCCAAAAAACGGAGAAAACGCGCCAAAAATGCATTGGGGACCGCCCCTGTGTGGTACAGGGCGTTTTTTTGCTGTTCAGTGATGTCAGCCGGAAAGGGGAGTGTCCGGCTGCGCTTTTTCCATGACCGGAAGTTGTTTGCGTTCCAAGCTGGAACGCATTGTGGTCGCCTTGTAAAGCGGCACTGAGGATATATATGGGGCTATGTAGAAGGGAAGGTTATGGAGGGGCAAAGGATATAGGTGGGCCGCCGTTAGGGGGCGTTTGGCCAGCAGATCTCTGAAGCCGGCTGGGAGGGGGAGTGTCCGGATGTGTTGTGACGTCTGTGCGTTCCAGGTTGGAACGCAACACGTCATCCGGTCTGTTCACCTTGTAAGCTCCTAGGGGCGGTATCGTATTTCCGGAAGTTGGACGCTGCGTTCCAAGCTGGAACGCACGCGATACTTCCGGTTTGTCGATATTCTTTTTGACTGTGTGAGCTGTATGGTCTGCCTACAAGTTTAAGGGGAAGTGGTGTCACTTGCAGTGGGATCTTCTCTGGGGTGTATGGGCTGGGCTTTGTTGCATAGTAAGGATAGATATATTGGAGATTCTCCCCATGGCACATGTACAGTTTGTTATAGAAGGGATATACAATATATAAAAATATAAATATAATGTAATGGTGTGAAATATAGGAAATGGTATATAGTAGGTATAAAAAATATGTAAAAAATATATATATATGACCTAATATATATATATATATAAATAAGGGGGGTTAAAACAATGGTGAAAAGTAGGAAAAAATAAAAAATAAAATATAAAATTATAAAATAAATAAATGAAATATATTTTCTCTATTTGTGTTATTTTCTCGTTCATTCTTCTCTATATATGTAAATATGGGCAAGTTAGATTTGTGTGCCTACTCTTCAGATGTAGTCTTCCTACGTCGCTCTTTGTTATATCTTTATATCTTTTTCTTTTTCTTTTGTTTCGTGTGTCGTTTGTTCATTTTATTTAGGAATTTCCACATATATCTATACGTACTCCTTGGTGTTTTTCTAAAAATACTTCGGTGTTTTTAAAGAATTAATATATGTGGGAGATACATGTTGGTTGGGCAATCTGGGGTGGTGGCGGGGTTATTTCTATATTGGGTGGTGTTGTGGGGTCTGGCTATTATGGTCAGTTTTTTGTTGGTAGTGGTTGTTGATTAGTAGTTGGCGTGTTCCAGTGATTCGTTTAGGCCAAATGGAGTGAGGGTGTTTAGTTTAAAGATCCAGAACATTTCCTTCCTACATAGTTGTTGGTAGGAAGGGGTTTGTTCAAGGGGGATGACTTTTAGATCTAGGGGGTTGCTTTCGTGTGCTAGTGTGAAGTGGCGTGAGACGCTATGTGTAGTGATTTTTCTTTTTATGTTTGATCGGTGTTCATTCATTCGTTCTCTCAGGGTTTGTGTCGTGCGGCCAACGTAGAAAATGTTGCAGGGGCAATGTAGTAAGTAGATGATATTTTTACTGGCACAGGTCATTTGGTGTAGGAGTTGGATTTTGCCAATGGGGTGTGGGATGTCTATCTCTCTGTTTACTGTTTTGATCATCCGGCAGCATTTGCATTTTTTTGCACCGCATTTAGAGGATCCTTTAAATTCTGGTATTTGTTTGTTAATTGTCGTCTGTGTCGTTGTCTTGAGGGTATTTTTGTTTGGGCATGAAGGGGCTAGGATGTTTTTGAGGGTTTTTGCTCTTCGGAAGGTAAGTCTCGGTGTTTTGGGGATTTCTTTACCTAAGATGGGGTCTTTTAATAGTACTGACCAATGTTTGGTTAGAATGTGTCTGATTGTTTGGTGGTTTTTGTTGTATCTGGTGATTAGCCCTGGTGTGAAGGGAGTTTCTTTGGTTGTTTTTATTTTCGGTTGAAGGCTTTCCTTTTGGTCTATTAGGGAGATTTTCTTTTTTGAGTTTTTAATGAGTTGTGGGGGGTAGTTTTTTTGTAGGAATCTTTGGCTCAGGGTTTCTATTTGGGTTTTCATGGTGTTTGTGTTGGTGCAGTTGCGTCTTATTCTTTTCATCTGGCTGAATGGTATGTTTGTTTTCCATTTGTGGTAGTGACAGCTGTTGAAATCAAGGAAGCTGTTGGCGTCTACGTTTTTGAAGTGTGTACTGGTGGAGATAATGTTGTTTTCACTGTTGAGGTGGAGGTCTAGGAAAACTGCGTTAGTCGGGTTTGATTCTAGTGTGAGTTTAATGTTCCAAGTGTTTTGATTGAGGGTCTGTACAAATGTTTTTAGGTCAGTGTTATTTCCTTGCCAAATGAAGATAATGTCATCTATATACCTCTTGTAAAATCTGATGTTGGGGTGCTTTAGTAGACCATGTTGGTCCTCAAAAGCCCCCATGAATAAGTTCGCATATGAGGGTGCAAATTTGGTGCCCATGGCTGTTCCTTTGGTTTGGATGTAGAAATTGTCTTTGTATGTAAAATAATTATGGTCTAGTATGAATTTTATGGATCTTAGGATGAATTCTTTTTGGGTTGGTGTCATGACTGTGTCGTTGGCCAAGTATCTATTTGTAGCATTGAGGCCTAGTGAGTGTATGATGTTGCTATACAGGGATGTTACGTCTAGCGTGACCCAGATGAAATCGTTTTGCCATGTAACTTCCTCTAGGTTTTGGATGAGGTGTGCCGAGTCTTTGAGATAGGATGGGAGTGTGATGACGTATCTCTGGAGGATACCGTCTATATATTCTGACAGGTTTGAGGTGAGGGAATCTATACCTGAGATGATTGGTCTGCCGGGGGGTTGGGACAGGGATTTGTGGATTTTTGGGAGGAAGTAAAATCTGGCTATGGCTGGGTGGGACACTTTTAGATATTTGTGTTGTTTTTTATCCAGTATTCCCTGTGTTGTTCCGTGTTCAATTAGGTCGTGGAGTTGGGTTTTATATTCTTTGGTAGGATCTAAGGTGATAGGTTTGTAGTAATTAGTGTCTGATAGTATTCTTAGGGCCTCTCTCTCATACTGGTCCGTGCTGAGGATGACTATTCAAAGTATCACCTTAGATCCTACCAAAGAATATAAAACCCAACTCCACGACCTAATTGAACACGGAACAACACAGGGAATACTGGATAAAAAACAACACAAATATCTAAAAGTGTCCCACCCAGCCATAGCCAGATTTTACTTCCTCCCAAAAATCCACAAATCCCTGTCCCAACCCCCCGGCAGACCAATCATCTCAGGTATAGATTCCCTCACCTCAAACCTGTCAGAATATATAGACGGTATCCTCCAGAGATACGTCATCACACTCCCATCCTATCTCAAAGACTCGGCACACCTCATCCAAAACCTAGAGGAAGTTACATGGCAAAACGATTTCATCTGGGTCACGCTAGACGTAACATCCCTGTATAGCAACATCATACACTCACTAGGCCTCAATGCTACAAATAGATACTTGGCCAACGACACAGTCATGACACCAACCCAAAAAGAATTCATCCTAAGATCCATAAAATTCATACTAGACCATAATTATTTTACATACAAAGACAATTTCTACATCCAAACCAAAGGAACAGCCATGGGCACCAAATTTGCACCCTCATATGCGAACTTATTCATGGGGGCTTTTGAGGACCAACATGGTCTACTAAAGCACCCCAACATCAGATTTTACAAGAGGTATATAGATGACATTATCTTCATTTGGCAAGGAAATAACACTGACCTAAAAACATTTGTACAGACCCTCAATCAAAACACTTGGAACATTAAACTCACACTAGAATCAAACCCGACTAACGCAGTTTTCCTAGACCTCCACCTCAACAGTGAAAACAACATTATCTCCACCAGTACACACTTCAAAAACGTAGACGCCAACAGCTTCCTTGATTTCAACAGCTGTCACTACCACAAATGGAAAACAAACATACCATTCAGCCAGATGAAAAGAATAAGACGCAACTGCACCAACACAAACACCATGAAAACCCAAATAGAAACCCTGAGCCAAAGATTCCTACAAAAAAACTACCCCCCACAACTCATTAAAAACTCAAAAAAGAAAATCTCCCTAATAGACCAAAAGGAAAGCCTTCAACCGAAAATAAAAACAACCAAAGAAACTCCCTTCACACCAGGGCTAATCACCAGATACAACAAAAACCACCAAACAATCAGACACATTCTAACCAAACATTGGTCAGTACTATTAAAAGACCCCATCTTAGGTAAAGAAATCCCCAAAACACCGAGACTTACCTTCCGAAGAGCAAAAACCCTCAAAAACATCCTAGCCCCTTCATGCCCAAACAAAAATACCCTCAAGACAACGACACAGACGACAATTAACAAACAAATACCAGAATTTAAAGGATCCTCTAAATGCGGTGCAAAAAAATGCAAATGCTGCCGGATGATCAAAACAGTAAACAGAGAGATAGACATCCCACACCCCATTGGCAAAATCCAACTCCTACACCAAATGACCTGTGCCAGTAAAAATATCATCTACTTACTACATTGCCCCTGCAACATTTTCTACGTTGGCCGCACGACACAAACCCTGAGAGAACGAATGAATGAACACCGATCAAACATAAAAAGAAAAATCACTACACATAGCGTCTCACGCCACTTCACACTAGCACACGAAAGCAACCCCCTAGATCTAAAAGTCATCCCCCTTGAACAAACCCCTTCCTACCAACAACTATGTAGGAAGGAAATGTTCTGGATCTTTAAACTAAACACCCTCACTCCATTTGGCCTAAACGAATCACTGGAACACGCCAACTACTAATCAACAACCACTACCAACAAAAAACTGACCATAATAGCCAGACCCCACAACACCACCCAATATAGAAATAACCCCGCCACCACCCCAGATTGCCCAACCAACATGTATCTCCCACATATATTAATTCTTTAAAAACACCGAAGTATTTTTAGAAAAACACCAAGGAGTACGTATAGATATATGTGGAAATTCCTAAATAAAATGAACAAACGACACACGAAACAAAAGAAAAAGAAAAAGATATAAAGATATAACAAAGAGCGACGTAGGCAGACTACATCTGAAGAGTAGGCACACAAATCTAACTTGCCCATATTTACATATATAGAGAAGAATGAACGAGAAAATAACACAAATAGAGAAAATATATTTCATTTATTTATTTTATAATTTTATATTTTATTTTTTATTTTTTCCTACTTTTCACCATTGTTTTAACCCCCCTTATTTATATATATATATATATTAGGTCATATATATATATTTTTTACATATTTTTTATACCTACTATATACCATTTCCTATATTTCACACCATTACATTATATTTATATTTTTATATATTGTATATCCCTTCTATAACAAACTGTACATGTGCCATGGGGAGAATCTCCAATATATCTATCCTTACTATGCAACAAAGCCCAGCCCATACACCCCAGAGAAGATCCCACTGCAAGTGACACCACTTCCCCTTAAACTTGTAGGCAGACCATACAGCTCACACAGTCAAAAAGAATATCGACAAACCGGAAGTATCGCGTGCGTTCCAGCTTGGAACGCAGCGTCCAACTTCCGGAAATACGATACCGCCCCTAGGAGCTTACAAGGTGAACAGACCGGATGACGTGTTGCGTTCCAACCTGGAACGCACAGACGTCACAACACATCCGGACACTCCCCCTCCCAGCCGGCTTCAGAGATCTGCTGGCCAAACGCCCCCTAACGGCGGCCCACCTATATCCTTTGCCCCTCCATAACCTTCCCTTCTACATAGCCCCATATATATCCTCAGTGCCGCTTTACAAGGCGACCACAATGCGTTCCAGCTTGGAACGCAAACAACTTCCGGTCATGGAAAAAGCGCAGCCGGACACTCCCCTTTCCGGCTGACATCACTGAACAGCAAAAAAACGCCCTGTACCACACAGGGGCGGTCCCCAATGCATTTTTGGCGCGTTTTCTCCGTTTTTTGGCGCCTTCTAGCCAATTAGTGGCCATTTTAACAAAGATCCTAATAGGATTATTAGGGTATAAATACCTGTGACCATACATAGAGACACTATTGCTCCTGATGAAGGGACGTGCCTGTCCCGAAACGCGTTGAGCCGGATTTTTTACATGCAAATAAAGACCTTTGAAGAGAAGCACCCGTGTTGTTTGGCTGCCTTCATCCGTTATAACTCTAGAAGCGATCCAGGCTGGGGGGGTACTCGGTTTGCAGGTGTATTATGCTTATCCTGGTAAACCGCCCCCCCCGTGAAGTGAGTAAACTTACTTTTGATACCACAATATTATAATATTTATGTCGGTAATTTTAAACAAAAAAACTTTTTATCCATTGCTCTATCATACTGTACCACATCTATTGTGTACGACGCTGCAGAACACGGCCTCTTAGGCAATAGAGGCTGTATGCAGTGATCCCACTTTTACGTACAATCTATTTTTTATTTTTTATCCTTTTATTCCCTCAGCAGATTTTATACGTGTATACATGTATGTACAATTTTTTTCCTGTACAATTTTTTCCTACACAATTGATATCCCTCTACATATCAATATAACATAACCCCAACAACAAGCTATCACACACCCTAGCAGCCCAACACTAATCCTCTATTGGCGCTCACAAGGGTTTATATAAATAAGAGGCGAGATTTGGAGGGTATCCCCACCCACCAGTCCCCCTTTTTTTTTTGGCTCACTACCTCACCCTACATTAAAGTGACATTACAGAAATTTAACTTCCCTGATCCATATATTTATACTATCTTTGCAATGTACAACAACGCTTCCGCTTCGGTCCTAGTGAATAACCATATTTCCAACAACTTCCAGATTAAAAATGGAGCACGCCAAGGTTGTCCCCTTTCCCCCCTTATTTTTGTCTTGGTCATGGAAACCCTTATGCAGGCGCTTAGACAAGAAGACTCCATCAAAGGTTTAAAAATTAGATCCCAAGAATATAAACTTGCCGCCTTTGCGGATGACCTTTTAATCCTTACCACTAATCCCAGTACCTCCATGCCCAAGATACTCTTGACACTTGATGCCTTTAGTTAATTCTCTAATTTTAAGATTAACCCCCAAAAATCACAGATTCTACACACTGGTTTATCTCCTTTATCCATTAAAAAACTTCAAGCAAATTCCCCATTTAAGTGGTCTATCCAACTCATAACGTATTTAGGAATTAAAATTAATGCTCACTTACCAGACCTTTTTCAATTGAATTACACTCCTCTCCTACAGTCTATAGCCACTCAATTGGACTAATTAGAAAAACACTTTCTCTCCTGGTTTGGAAGGAAAAATATTGTAATGTCACTAGTCATCCCTAGGCTTACTTACCTCCTCCAGGCTCTCCCTATCATGATCCCTCGATCTTTTTTCAGAAAACTTAACACACTTATAGGGCAGTTCTTATGGGATAGGAAAAGGCCTAGAATCTCACTCTCCACCCTTGTTAGACCAAAACAGCTAGGGGGTATTAATCTACCTGATCCTGAATTATACATGAAAGCTATACACCTTTGTAGAGCTATTGACTGGATTCGCTCTCCACCACATAAATTGTGGCTCCATATTGAAAAATCTAACTTTAGCTCTTCCCTTAGATTCCTTCTACTGTCAGACAAACCCCTTACACCACTTCCTCAGTTGGGTAACCCAATGATACGTGCTACCATCAAAGTATGGAAATGGTTCTTTTCCAATCAAGTCAATCTTTTCCCTTTATCTCCCCTTCTTCAAATCAGAGATATATACTCTCTAGCCACTACAGAAGTTAGATCCTCCACTCCCCCTTAGCTCAGATCCTCATCTACCCCTATAGCTGAGCTTCTGGATAGTGATGGTTGTGTCCCTCCAGAACTAGATCTTGCTTCTACTTTCGGCATACACTCCGCTAATTTTCTTGCACTTAAATATCTCAAAGATGAGTTGCTTATTTATTCCAGATCTACACCCATGAAAAATTCCCCTGGATGGTTTGAAAACCTGTTATCCACTAGCACTTACCCACCCAAATTGATCTCCTTCTTCTACAAAAGGCTCATTCAACCTCCCAAGAGAACGAAGCCCTCTTTCATAGGATTATGGGAAAAAGATCTAGACAAACAGTTCTCAGACAAAGAAATTAATTCACTGCTGATCACTCCACATAAAGTCTCAAGGTGCGTCCGGATGCAGGAGAACGGTTATAAAATTTTGTCCAGATGGTATAAAACGCCTGATAAAATAGCTCTCCTATACCCCGACGTTCCTGATTTGTGCTGGAGGTGCGGTTCAGAAAAAGGCACTTTTATCCATATATGGTGGAACTGCCCCCTCTATTACTTTGGTGGGGACAGATCTTCCGAAATTGTAACTCTATCTGTGGCTCTAACTCCCCATGCACACCTGAAATTGCCCTTCTATCCCTAGATGTATCCAAACATGATAAATGTTATGGATTATTAAAACACCTATTATCAGCAGCTAGGCTCCTAATTCCCACGAAATGGCGCTCTGCTGAAATTCCCTCCATTGACCATTGGAGAAACAGAGTCGACCAAATTTACCGCTTAGAAGAACTGTCTAACTGGGAGTTAGGTACCAGAAAGAAATTCCTCCTAATTGGACCCTCCCCAGAATTTATAAACTAAAAATCAATAAAAATTGTTTATAAAAAAAAAAAAAAAAACATATAACTGCACCGCTGAACGGCAAATAGGCCCTTATTTTTTCCATACATGATAAAAAAGTTTTAAAACATATAACTGCATCGCTGAACGGCAAATATATTTTTTTTTTTTCACTTATACACTCCACAAAAAGCTTTAGAACATATAACTGCACCAGTGAATGGCAAATATATTTTTCTTTTTTCCACTTATACACTCCACAAAAGGCTTTAGAACATATAACTGCACCGCTGAACGGCAAACAGGCCCTTATTTTTTTCCACTTATACATGACACAAAAGGCTTTAGAATATATAACTGCACCGCTGAAAGGCAAATATATTTTTCTTTTTTCCACTTATACACTCCACAAAAGGCTTGATCAAAAGTCCTGATCAAAAGTTTAAGACCACTTGAAAAATGGCAAAAAATCATATTTTACATTATTGGATCTTACATTGTTGGATCCAACAAGAAGAAATGAGTGTGAGACAAAACATTTTTTGAGCATTCAATTAATTGAAAATAACGATTAAACTGAAACAGGCTGTTTTTCAGCTGATCCAAATTTTAGGACCACATGCCTTTCAAAGGCCAAATCTGTGCAAAGATATGGATTCATTGTCATGTTCTGTCAGGTAGTCACACGTTGTGATGGCAAAGGCAACAAAAACTCTCCCTTTTTGAACATGGTCGGGTTGTTGAACTGCATAAGCAGGGTCTCTCACAGTGCGCCATCGCTGCAGAGGTGGGACGCAGTAAGACAGTCATTTGGAATTTCTTAAATGATCCTGAGGGTTATGGAACAAAAAAGTCAAGTGGAACAACAGTCATACCTAGTATTAGCATGGCTGTGATTGGCTGGCACACCATGTGACCCTGCATGGATAAATGCTGGATCACATGGTGCGACGGCATTCTGCTCTGACTAATGTAGGGACAGGACGCTGCTACAGGGGCGGACACAGACAGCAGAGGGCCCTTGTGCCAAGAATGTGCCTGCCCCCCCCCCCCCAAGGCAAATTTGAAACCTAACCTATTCCATCCTAACATTACTTATAGCAATACAAAACATACAGGGTAAGGCTACTTTCACACCTGCGGCATTACGCTCCGGCCACCTGATCCGGCAGAAAATGCAAGGAATCGGCCGGACACAAACCGCAGCAGGCAGCAGTTTGTGTCTCGCTGATTGTCTGCATTTTTGCCAGATTGTGGCCGGATCTTTGCCGTACCCCATTATAGTCAATGGGGCCAGCGGGCATTCTGTCTGCATCCAGCAGTGCCAGATCCAGTGAATTCCAGCAGGCTGTTCTCTGCTGGAACAGCCTTCCAGAATCACTAACGCAGATGTGAAAGTAGCCTAATACAGGTCCACATACCTCTTCCATCCAGTGACGTCTCCTTTGATGTAGATGTTCTCTGTCCTCATCCTCTCCTTTCAGACCAGACCGCCATGAAGATTTTTCAGCCATCTCATCTTTCTGCAGAGTTTGACAGACATTTATTTAATTTTATTTTTTTGGCACAGACTTGTTTTTATTAACAATAATACAATACAATTTTATGTGTTTTAAAATATTTTTTTTTGTCCGTAAATAATTCTCTTTAATGGTTTCTAAAACATATCATATCTATCATCATATTAACTTTTATCTTATTACACATTACAATTAAATAATCACAATGTACATATTTCCCCCCGCCCCCATATCTCCAGTCTCCGTGGGAAAGCACATGGGACAAAAAAAAAAAGGGAAATAAGGAACCCCCTCTCCGCTCTCACCTCCCCTCCTCATATCAACCATCTCCTCCATTGCTTTTTAAACACCCCTTTTTTCCTCTGGGATTTAATACTATATAATTCACAGTTAATTACACATTTTACTTGGTTCTCCCATTCTCTCAAAGTGGGAGGATCTTTTTTTACCCAATGTTTAATTATAGATCTCCTTGCCTGAAATAATAATTTAGTCACACTCTCCTGAGATACTCTATCGCCCTCACTTCCTATTTCTCCCAAAATGCATACTTCTATATTCCTAGTAATTTTAACCCGATACTCCTGTTCTATCCGCAAAATCACCATATTCCAAAATGCCTGTATATGGGTACATTCCCATATTAGATATTTATCATCTACCCCCTTTTCCCCACATTTCTGACATCTAAATTCTTTGTTCTTATAGAACCGCATAAGCATTTTTGGGGAATAATATAAACGATGCATAAAAAAAACGGCATTGTTCTATGGGAAGGGTTTCTTGTGATTCTCCTTCTATCCCCCACAATCTGACCCCATCTTTCTTCACTCATTTATGCAACTATCCCCTCCCATTTTCGCTTTACATTTAATATCCCTATTCTCTCCGATCTTTGGGATATTAATATATTATAAACTCTTGATATGTGCTTCCCTTCTCTTGGTAAGTGTAATATCTTAATTAATGGTTGAGGGAGTCTATTAATTTTATACCCCTTCCCTATTTTCTCTCTTAATGCATGTCTCAGCTGGAAATAATAAATGATTTCCCTATCCAGAAAACCATACCTTTCTTTAGTTTCTTGGAATCCTATCATATCCCCGTTTTACCATACCTGCCATAAGCTGAAGACTCCATGTTTCATCCATATTTCCCTATCTATTGTATCGAGTTCTTCCAACCTTGAATTATACCATATCAGGGAATCATCATGTAACAAGTTCTCATGCCATAGGGATTTTACATTCTGACAGCTTTTGGCCATTCATTTTATTGTAGGGGATTTTGGAAACTGATATTTGAAAACCTCTCCTGCCTCCATTAAAGAACAAATATTTTATTAATTATTGCTTTACTTGATCTATACATCTGGAGAGCACTCCATATCTGAATCTTATTTATTTGACCTGCCAAAAAATAAAGTTTTAAATCCGGAACCGACATCCCCCTTTTTCTTCTGGGCATTGCAATATTTGTTTCCTAATTCTGGGCTTCCGCCCCCTCCATCTAAGTTCACTCAACAGATTCTCTATAATCTTAACCACCTCCGGACCGCCTAACGCAGGATCGCGTTCCGGAGGCGGCAGCCCTGCGCAGAGTCACGCATATACGCGTCATCTCGTGAGACGCGAGATTTCGCTCAAAGCCCGCCCGCGCATGCGCATCGCGGGCCGGCAAAAGTTAGAGGGGGGTCGGGTCATCAGCTTGCCAGCCAATGATCGTCGCTGGCAAGCTGATGATTTTTAAAAAAATGAATGAAAAGCCATCTAACACATTATATTAGTAAATATGATGTGTTAAATGGCTTGTCTGCTCCTCTGCTGGTCCTTTTCGTCGGTTGGTTCCAGCAGAGGAGCAGACATCACAGTGAGTAGCACCAAACAATTCACCTTAGCCCCAGATCATCCCCATCACCCGAATTAACCCCTTGATCACCCCTTGATCGCCCCTGTCAATCACCTAGTGAAAGGAAAAAAGTGATCAGTGTAAACTGTCACTTTTTTTTCACTGGTATTGACTGATAGTTTTAGGATAGTTTAGGCCCCTTGGTTAGGTAGTTAGCGTCAGTTAGCGCCCAGCCCACCGCACCGCAGTCACTGATTCGCTGATTAGCGTATCGCTAAGCAGCATTTCTACTTTTATAGTATCTGTAAGTGATCAAAACTGATCACAGTCAGATCTATAATAGTATTAGTGTCACCTTAGCTCTCCCTCCACCCAAAACGCAGTGTTTGCCCGATCAGGCCTGATCGGTCGCCCACACGTGCGTTCACCCACGACCGCCCCACCACAGTGACAAAATCTATATATTTTTTTGATCACTGCACAATCACTTTCCAAGCGCTGCGGCGATAAAAAAAATCAGTTTTGATATTTTTTATCAATCGCAGCGGCCTCCGGTACTTCTTAAGCCTCACCTTTGTAAGACAGGCTTGCTTTTTTTCTTGGGTAGTCTCAGGGAATACCCCTAAATTTAGTAGTCCAAATGTCAAACAGGGGGTATTCTTCTGAAGAGGCCTACAGGCTTCTGACCCAGTCGGATGAGGAATGGGAACCCTCATCTGACAAATCTAGCGGGTCAGAATATGAACCTGTAGAGAGCAGTGGCAGTCTGACCCAAAGTTCGGACGAGGAGGTTGAGGTCCCTGAAAGCAGCAGGCGTACCTGGCCCCGTGTCGCTAGACCACAGGTTGTGCAGGATCCGTTTCAAGGGCAGCAGAGTGGGGCTGGCGCTGTCGGATCACGTGGTGAGGCATACACCAGCAGCGCAGCCCTCCCTGGACCTAGTACCAGCACTGCCGTACAACATGGTGAAGTGGCGAGCACCAGAAGGGCAGTTGAAGCTGGTACGGTGGCACGTGCAATAGTTACCCCGTCGCAGCCACTGCAAAGACGGGCCCGTAGAGCCCCTAGAGTCCCTGAGGTGCTGGCAAACCCTGATTGGCAGTCACCAACTTCAGCGGGACCTGTAGTTCCCCCTTTCACCGCCCAGTCTGGAGTTCGGGTTGAGACAGCTCAGATCGGTTCGGCCCTGGGATTTTTTGAGCTGTTCTTGACTGCGGAGCACTTGGACTTAGTCGTGGCAGAGACAAACCGGTATGCCACACAATTTATATCCGCCAACCCGGGAAGCTATTATGCCCAGCCTTTCCGGTGGAAACCAGTCCAAGTTTCAGAAATAAAAAATTTTCTGGGCCTTCTCCTGAACATGGGTCTAACCAAAAAGCATGAATTGCGGTCATATTGGTCCACGAACCCGATTCATCACATGCCCATGTTCTCTGCTGCTATGTCCAGGGCACGTTTTGAGACCATCCTGCGTTTCCTGCACTTTAGCGACAACAGCATCTCTCGTCCCAGATGCCACCCAGCTCCACAAAATTCGGCCCCTCATAGACCACTTCAACCAGAAATTTGCAGATTTGTATACCCCCGAGCAAAACATCTGCGTAGATGAGTCCCTAATACATTTTACCGGGCGCCTTGGCTTCAAACAATACATCTTAAGCAAGCGTGCCCGGTATGGGGTCAAATTGTATACGCTCTGTGAAAGGGCCACAGGCTATACCCACAAATTTCGGATCTATGAGGGAAAAGATCAGACCCTGGAGCCGGTCGGTTGCCCTGACTATCTGGGGAGCAGAGGGAAGACAGTCTGGGACTTGGTGTCACCCTTATTTGGCAAGGGGTCCCATCTTTATGTGGAAATTTTTACACAAGTGTGCCCCTCTTCAGGCATTTGTTCCTAGAACAGATTGGCTGCTGTGGCACCGCGCAAACTAGTCGCGTGGGCTTCCCCCAACGGCTCGTTACCACCCGTCTTGCAATGGGGGAGAGGGCTGCCTTGTGTAACGAAGAACTGCTCGCGGTGAAATGGAGAGACAAGCGTGACGTTTACATGCTCTCCTCCATTCACGCAGACACGACAATACAAATTGAAAGGGCAACCCGTGTCATTGAAAAGCCCCTCTCAGTCCACGACTATAATTCGCTCATGGGAGGGGTGGACTTCAATGACCAGATGTTGGCTCCCTATTTAGTTTCCCGATGCACCAGACGCTGGTATAAGAAGGTGTCTGTATATTTGATTCAATTGGCGATGTACAATAGTTTTGTTCTCTACAGTAAGGCTGGGAGAACGGGATCCTTCCTCAAATTTCAGGAAGAGATCATCGCGAACCTCCTGTATCCAGGAGGTTCCGTGGCCCCATCCACCAGTGTAGTGAGCCGTCTACACGAGTGACATTTCCCCAGTGTCGTTCCTGGTACCTCAACCCAACCGTCACCCCGAAAAAGATGTTGTGTCTGTAGCAGGAGTGGAATAAGGCGTGACACCCGCTATTTCTGTCCTGACTGTCCTGACCACCCTGCCCTATGCTTTGGAGAGTGTTTCCGGAAGTACCACACACAGGTACACTTAGCATAGGGATTGCATCTCACAGGACAGGCACACAGGGCTGTTAGGGCCCTTACACTCACAGCTACTGCAAACCTCTCCTTTCACCTGGGATAAAGTGCATAATGTACTTCGCCACATCTTTGGGCGATTTGCGCTTTGCACATTGTCCCATGGGGAAGGAGAGGTTTGTCCTATAAAGGTAAAAAAAAAACACCAGTAAGAAAAAAAGTTAACTTTCAGTTCAAAAAGTAAAAAAAAAGTTTATATGTTGTGTTCAAAAGTTATTCTGAAGTTAATAAAATTTATTGCGTTGCGGCCTGGTTTTTTCTTTTTTTTTTTTTTTACCTTCCAGGTGGACCAACCGATCGACTAGCTGCAGCACTGATGTGCATTCTGACAGAAGCATTGCGCTGCTGTCAGATGACACACAAGTCGGTGTATGCGGCGCTGCAAGACGAGATTTCTCCTCTGCAGTAAAAGATACGTTTGCCGAGGCATATGAGCTGAGGAGGCGGCGGTGTTCATATGCTTTGGCAAACACTTTGTATATATAAAAAAATATATAAATCCCAGCAATGATTTATTCATTCACATCGATTGATGTGAATGGATAAACCAGGGCATACGGGCTAAGTGGGTATGGATGTTGGGCGGAGCTCCTATGTCCTGGCAGACGCCTTTCCCCTCCTTTTTTTTTTTTTGGCATAGATTTTTTAATCCACATTGATCGATGCGAATGAAGAAATCTGTGCCATTCATTTTTTCTTTCAGCCCAGAGGCTGAACGGAAAAAAAAATATCTCATTACCCGTATGCTCAATATAAGGAGAATAGCAGAAACTCCTAATGCTGGCCATACATGTAATGATTGCGGAGACCCTCAAATGCCAGGGCAGTACAAACACCCCACAAATAACACCATTTTGGAAAGAAGACACCCCAAAGTATTCGCTGAGGGGCATATTGAGTCCATGAAAGATTTAAATTTTTGTCTCAAGTTAGCGGAAAGGGAGACTTTGTGAGAAAAAACCACAAAAAATCAATTTCCGCTAACTTGTGCCCAAATTTTTTTTTCTATGAACTCGCCATGCCCCTCATTGAATACCTTGGGGTGTCTTCTTTCCAAAATGGGGTCACATGTGGGGTATTTATACTGCCCTGGCTTTTTAGGGGCCCTAAAGCGTGAAAAGAAGTCTGGGATCCAAATGTATAAAAATGCCCTCCTAAAAGGAATTTGGGCACCTTTGCACATCTAGGCTGCAAAAAAGTGTCACACATGTGGTATCGCCATACTCAGGAGATGTTGGGGAATGTGTTTTGGGGTGTCATTTTACATATTCCCATGCTGGGTGAGATAAATATCTTGGTCAAATGCCAACTTTGTATAAAAAAATTGGAAAAGTTGTCTTTTGCCGAGATATTTCTCTCACCCAGCATGGGTATATGTAAAATGACACCCCAAAACACATTGCCCAACTTCTCCTGAGTAAGGAGATACCACATGTGTGACACTTTTTTGAAGCCTAGGTGGGCAAAGGGGGCCACATTCCAAAGAGCACCTTTTCTGATTTCACCCGCCATTTTTTACAGATTTTGATTTCAAACTACTTACCACACATTAGGGCCCCTAGAATCCCAGGGCAGTATAACTACCCCACAAGTGACCCCATTTTGGAAAGAAGACACCCCAAGGTATTCGCTGATGGGCATAGTGAGTTCATGGAAGTTTTTATTTTTTGTCACAAGTTAGTGGAATATGAGACTTTGTAAGAAAAAAAAAAAAATCATCATTTTCCGCTAACTTGTGACAAAAAATAAAAAATTCTAGGAACTCGCCATGCCCCTCACGGAATACCTTGGGGTGTCTTCTTTCCAAAATGGGGTCACTTGTGGGGTAGTTATACTGCCCTGACATTCTAGAGGCCCAAATGTTTGGTAAGTAGTTTGAAATCAAAATCTGTAAAAAATGGCCGGTGAAATCCGAAAGGTGCTTTTTGGAATGTGGGCCCCTTTGCCCACCTAGGCTGCAAAAAAGTGTCACACATGTGGTATCTCCGTACTCAGGAGAAGTTGGGAAATGTGTTTAGGGGTGTCATTTTACATATACCCATGCTGGGTGAGAGAAATATCTTGGCAAAAGACAACTTTTCCCATTTTTTTTATACAAAGTTGGCATTTGACCAAGATATTTATCTCACCAAGCATGGGTATATGTAAAATGACACCCCAAAACACATTGCCCATCTTCTCCTGAGTACGGAAATACCACATGTGTGACACTTTTTTGCAGCCTAGGTGGGCAAAGGGGGCCACATTCCAAAGAGCACCTTTCGGATTTAACCGGCCATTTTTTACAGATTTTGATTTCAAACTACTTACCACACATTAGGGCCTTTAGAATGCCAGGGCAGTATAACTACCCCACAAGTGACCCCATTTTGGAAAGAAGACACCCCAAGGTATTCGATGATGGGCATAGTGAGTTCATGGAAGTTTTTATTTTTTGTCACAAGTTAGTGGAATATGAGACTTTGTAAGAAAAAAAAAAATCATCATTTTCCGCTAACTTGTGACAAATATAAAAAATTCTAGGAACTCGCCATGCCCCTCACGGAATACCTTGGGGTGTCTTCTTTCCAAAATTGGGTCACTTGTGGGGTAGATATACTGCCCTGGCATTCTAGGGGCCCAAATGTGTGGTAAGTAGTTTGAAATCAAAATCTGTAAAAAATGTCCGGTGAAATCCGAAAGGATCTCTTTGGAATGTGGGCCCCTTTGCTCACCTAGGCTGCAAAAAAGTGTCACACATGTGGTATCTCCGTACTCAGGAGAAGTTGGGCAATATGTTTTGGGGTGTCATTTTACATATACCCATGCTGGGTGAGATAAATATCTTGGTCAAATGCCAACTTTGTATAAATAAAATGGGAAAAGTTGTCTTTTGCCAAGATATTTCTCTCACCCAGCATGGGTATATGTAAAATGACACCCCAAAACACATTGCCCAACTTCTCCTGAGTATACCACATGTGTGACACTTTTTTGCAGCCTAGGTGGGCAAAGGGGCCCACATTCCAAAGACCACATTTCGGATTTCACCGGTCATTTTTTACAGATTTTGATTTCAAACTACTTACCACACATTAGGGCCCCTAGAATGCCAGGGCAGTATAACTACCCCACAAGTGACCCCATTTTGGAAAGAAGACACCCCAAGGTATTCGCTGATGGGCATAGTGAGTTCATAGAAGTTTTTATTTTTTGTCACACGTTAGTGGAATATGAGACTTTGTAAGAAAAAAAAAACATCATTTTCCTCTAACTTGTGACAAAAAATAAAAAGTTCTATGAACTCACTATGCCCATCAGCGAATACCTTAGGGTGTCTACTTTCCGAAATGGGGTCATTTGTGGGGTGTTTGTACTGTCTGGGCATTGTAGAACCTCAGGAAACATGGCAGGTGCTCAGAAAGTCAGAGCTGCTTCAAAAAGCGGAAATTCACATTTTCGTACCATAGTTTGTAAACGCTATAACTTTTACCCAAACCATTTTTTTTACCCAAACATTTTTTTTTATCAGAGACATGTAGAACAATAAATTTAGAGAAAAAATTATATATGGATGTCGTTATTTTTGCAAAATTTTACAACTGAAAGTGAAAATTGTCATTCTTTTGCAAAAAAATCGTTAAATTTTGATTAATAACAAAAAAAAGTAAAAATGTCAGCAGCAATGAAATACTACCAAATGAAAGCTCTATTAGTGAGAAGAAAAGGAGGTAAAATTCATTTGGGTGGTAAGTTGCATGACCGAGCAATAAACGGTGAAAGTAGGGTAGGTCAGAAGTGTAAAAAGTGGCCTGGTCATTAAGGGTGTTTAATCTAGGGGGGCTGAAGTCGTTAAAGGGCTTCTGTCACCCCACTAAACTTTTTTTTTTTTTGGTTACTTATAATCCCTATAATGCGATTTATGCATACATACTGTTTTTAATCATTTTCGTTCAGCAGATTCTGTTAAAAACGTACTTTTAAAATATGCAAATTACCTTGCTACCAGCAAGTAGGGCGGCTACCTGCTGGTAGCAGCCGCATCCTCCTACCCTAAAGACGCCTCCTCCACATGTTGATTGACAGGGCCAGCAGACGGGATCTTCCTCTGGCTGGCCCTGTTTGCATTCAAAATCTCGCGCCTGCGCCGTAATGGTATTCAGTCGGCGCAGGCGCTCTGAGAGGCGGACGCTCGCTCGGCCGCTCCATCCTCAATGCGCCTGCGCCGGTGACGTCACATCTACACCCGACGCAGGCACATTGAGGAAGGAGCGGCCGAGCGAGCGTCCTCCTCTCAGTGCGCCTGCGCCGACTGAAGACAGGTACGGCGCAGGCGCCAGATTTTGAATGCAAACAGGGCCAGCAGAGAAAGATCCCGTCCGCTGGCCCTGTCAATCAACATGCGGTCTTTAGGATAGGAGGATGCGGCTGCTACCAGCAAGTAGCCGCCCTACTTGCTGGTAGCAAGGTAATTTGCATATTTTAACCCCTTAAGGACGCAGGGCGTATCGGTACGCCCTATTTCCCGAGTCCTTAAGGACTCAGGGCGTACCGGTACGTCCTAACTTGAAATCGGCATTCCGGCGCCCCAGGGGTTAATCGGAACGGGATTTCGGCTGAAATCATTCAGCCGGCATCCCGTAACAATGCGGGGGGGGGTCATTTGACCCCCCCGCATCGACGATTGCAGAAAACCGCAGTTCAATTCAGACCTGCGGTTTTCTGCGTTTCCGGTCCATTCGGGTGTCCTGTGACCCGATGAACCGGAAAAAGACTGCGATCGGTGGCGTAATTATACACCACCTATCGCAGTCCGAGGATTTGAAGAGGCGGTGCTGGCCCTGGTGCTGATGCCTGCTGTCCAGGGTGCTGATTGGTGCAGGGGAGAGAGGCGCGAGATTCAAACTTCCTGCGCTCCTCTCTCCCCTCCTCTTCCTGTCCAGCACCCTGACCGTGCAGCACCGTCCAGAACGAGCTCCTGTGTCCCCCTAATCGGCATCCATCACCCTCCTGCACCCATCGCCAACCAGGTAGGTTAGGGTCAGTGAGGGAGAGGCACCGTTAGGCAGGGAAAGAAGGGAAAAGTTAGTTAGGGAAAAAAAAACAAAAAAACTTTTATTTCCAAACTTTCTTTGATCCATCCATCAGACCCCAGATCCCC
Organism: Bufo bufo; assembly: GCF_905171765.1. Taxonomy (NCBI): domain Eukaryota; kingdom Metazoa; phylum Chordata; class Amphibia; order Anura; family Bufonidae; genus Bufo; species Bufo bufo. The sequence goes on along the minus strand of NC_053392.1, from coordinate 17,315,606 downwards.
CCCTGCCACTTGCCCCCCCCACCAGACCCCCCACCACCAGACCCCCCACCACCAGACCCCCACCCCACCCCCCTTCCCCACCACCAGCCCCCCCCTCCCCTGACCACCAGCCCCCCCCTCCCCTGACCACCAGCCCCCTTACCACCACTTTTTTTTTTTCTGCGTGCGCTGACTGGCCGGCACTTTTTAGCGTCCGTCCAGTGTTAGCGCATAGCCCGCCCCACCACCCCACCGACCGCTGATCAGCGTTGTACCGCTGATCAGCAAGTTTGAACTTTTTTTTTCCTAACACTTGCCCTTTCTTTTTTTGCCTTTTTTAGTACGCGAACACCCGTTGCCCCCACACACACGCACATATAATAAAGGTTTCCACACACGCACACATACACGCACACACACCCATGGCCCGCCGGATGTTCTCGGCCGAGGAGGCATACGCCCAGATTGCCTCCGACTCTGAGAGCCTCAGTGAGGATGAGGATGACCCCACGTTCCTTTTATCATCCGCATCCTCCTCATCATCATCTGATGACGATGAGCCACCAAGGCGGCGGAGACGCCGCCAGGCGGAGCCAGGGGCCCCACATGCTAGGGATCCTGTGGCCCACCCTAGTACGAGCCGCCCTGGGGTTCGTACTGGTTTCCCGGCCCACCAAATAAGTCCACCGGAGCCCCCTGCCGATGAACTTAGCTGGTGTCCCCCAGTGGACTTTGAGCCTGAGATTCCGGATTTTGCTGGCAATCCTGGAATCCAGATTCCCACAGTGGGGTTTACTGAAATAGACTATTTTAGTTTTTTTTTTCAGTAACCCACTGGTGAATCTGATGGTGGAGCAGACGAATCTGTACGCCCAACAGTTCGTCGCTCAAAACCCAGGCTCATTTTTGGCTAGACCCGGTGGCTGGACGCCGGTCAGTGCAGCCGAGATGAGGACATTTTGGGGCCTCGTGCTGCATATGGGTCTAGTCCAAAAACCCAATGTCAGGCAATACTGGAGTGGGGACGTCCTATACCAGACCCCACTGTACAGTATGGTCATGACACGTCCCCGGTTTGAGGCCATCCGGAAATGTCTGCATTATTCCGATAATGCAGCATGTCCACCCCAAGGTGATCCTGCCTATGACCGGCTGTATAAGATACGGCCGGTCATCGATCACTTTGGGGCCACATTTCAGCAGGCCTACGTACCTGGAAGGGAGGTCGCGGTTGATGAGTCTCTCGTTGCGTTCAAGGGGAGACTCAGTTTCCGCCAATATATTCCCACAAAGCGGGCGAGGTATGGTGTGAAGCTATACAAAATTTGTGAGAGTACCTCAGGGTACACTTACAAATTTCGTGTGTACGAGGGGCGAGATTCCCGGATTCAACCCCCAGAATGTCCCCCCACTCTGGGTGTTACCGGGAAACTCGTGTGGGACCTTATGTACCCACTGCTGGATAAGGGTTACCACTTGTACGTGGACAACTTTTATACCAGCATTCCCTTGTTCAGGTCCCTTGCCGCCAGATCCACGTTCGCTTGTGGGACCGTGCGGAAAAATCAATGCGGCCTCCCTGCCTACCCCCTCCAGGTACCTATCCCCAGGGGTGAGACCCGTGCACTTAGCAGTGGAAACCTGTTGCTGGTCAGGTATAAGGACAAGAGGGATGTCCTTATGCTGTCCACAATCCACGGTAACAGCACCACCCCTGTCCCTGTGCGAGGTACCGCGGCAACGATCCTCAAGCCCAATTGTATCGTCGACTACAATCGGTATATGGGAGGAGTTGATCTCTCTGATCAAGTCCTCACGCCATATAACGCCATGCGCAAAACCCGGGCATGGTACGAAAAAGTTGCGGTCTACTTGGTGCAGGTTGCCATGTACAACTCTTTTGTACTTTCCCGAAGCGCTGGCAGCACAGGGACATTCCTCCAATTCTATGAGGCAGTCCGCAAGGACCTGATATTTTCGGACCGGGAAAGAGCAGGCCGGAGTACCTCGGGAATTGGAGGCGCCCGGATCATCCCTGGCCAACACTTTCCAGGTGTGGTCCCCCATACTGGAAAGAAGGGACGAACCCAAAAAAAGTGCAGAGTGTGTCGCAGGAGGGGGATACGGAAGGACACCACCACTCAGTGCGACACTTGCCCCGATCATCCGGGCCTCTGCGTTATCGATTGCTTCAGGGAGTATCACACTTCCATGGAGTACTAAATTTTTATAATCCCCAACAGTCCACTAGAGAACATAAAAAACTATGGCTCTCAGACTTTGGAGACACGGAAACATTTTTTTTTTCCCAAAAAAATATTAGTTTTAGTGCAGGCATCCTCAAACTGCGGCCCTCCAGATGTTGTAAAACTATAACTCCCAGCATGCCCAGACAACCTACAGCCATCAGCAGGGCATGGTGGGAATTGTAGTTTTACAACATCTGGAGGGCCGCAGTTTTTAGGATGCCTGCTTAGTGTCTCCAAAGTATGAGAACCATACATATTGGGCATCGTCGCGTGCGTAAAAGTCGTCGCTATAAAAATAACTTTTGCCCAAACACCTCGGATGAACGGTGTTAAAAATATAAAATAAAAACGGTGCCAAAACACCCATTTTTGGAAAAATTTCCATTTGAATCTTTTTTGCCGGTAATAAAGCAAGGGTTAACCGCCAAACAAAACTCAATATTTATGGCCCTGATTCTGTAGTTTGCAGAAACACCCCATATGTGGTCGTAAATGGCTATATAGCCGCACGGCAGGGCATAGAACGAAGGGAACTCCATATGGTTTCTAGAAGGCAGATTTTGATGGACAGTTTTTTTTTTGACACCATGTCCCATTAGAAGCCCCCCCTGATGTAGCCTAGACTAGAAACTCCAAAAAAGTGACCCCATCTAAGAAACTACACCCCTCAAGGTATTCAAAAGTTACTTTACAAACTATGTTAACCCTTTAGGTGTTCCACAAAACTAAATAGCGAATGTAGAAACAATTTTAGAATTTTCTTTTTGTTACATTGCCTCAAAAAAGAGTAATATAGAGCAACCAAAAATCATATTTACCCCTAAAATAGTCCCAAAACAACAACCACCTTATCCCGTAGTTTCCTAGATGGGGTCACTTTTGTGGAGTTTCTACTCTAGGGGTGCATCAGGGGGCTTCAAATGGGACATGGTTTAAACAAAACCAGTCCTGCAAAATCTGCCTTCCAAAACCCATATGGTGTTCCCCTTCTTCTATGTGCTCCCGTTCGGCCAAACAGTAGTTTACGACCACATATGGGGTGTTTCTGCAAACTACAGAATCGGGGCAACCCATTTTGAGTTTTGTTTGGCAGTTAACCCTTGTTTTACTCCTGGAAAAAAATTATTATATTGGAAAAATTTCCAAAAAATAGAAATTTCAAAATGGTTTCTCCATCTGCCATCAACTCTTGTGGAACACCTAAAGGGTTAACAAAGTTTGTAAACCCAGTTTTGAATACCTTGAGGGGTGTACTTTCTTAGATGGAGTCACTTTTTTGAAATTTCTATTCTAGGCGTGCAACAGGGGGCTTCAAATTGGACATGGTATAAACAAAACCAGTCCTGCAAAATCTGCCTTCCAAAACCCATATGGTGTTCCCCTCCTTCTATGTGCTCCCGTTTGGCCAAACAGTAGTTAACGACCACATATGGGGTGTTTCTGCAAACTACAGAATCGGGGCAACCCATTTTGAGTTTTGTTAGGCAGTTAACCCTTGTTTTACTACTGGAAAAAATTGACTATATTGGAAAATTTTCCAAAAAATAGAAATTTCAAAATTGTTTCTCCATCTGCCATTAACTCTTGTGGAAGACCTGAAGGGTTAATAAAGTTTAAAAAAACAGTTTTGAATACCTTGAGGGGTGTAGTTTCTAGAATGGGGTCATTTTTGGGAAGTTTCTATTATCTAAGCCTCACAATATGACTTCAAACCTGAACTGGTCCATAAAAATTGGGATTTTGAAGATTTCTGAAAATTTCAAAATTTGCTTCTAAACTTCTAAGCCTTGTAACATCCCCAAAAAATAAAATATCATTCCCAAAATGCTACAAACATGAAGTAGACATATGGGGAATGTAAAGTCATCACAATTTTTGGGGGTATTACTATGTATTACAGAGGTAGAGAAACTGAAACTTTGAAATTAGCTAATTTTTCAAAATTTTCGGCAAAAATTGTATTTTTTTATGCAAAAAAATTAACTTTTTTGACCCAATTTTAGCAGTGTCAGGAAGTACAATATGTGACGAAAAAACAATCTCAGAACGGCCTGGGTAAGTCAAAGCGTTTTAAAGTTATCAGCACTTAAACTGACATTGGTCAGATTTGCAAAAAATGGCCAAGTCCTTAAGGTGAAATATGGCTGAGTCCTTAAGGGGTTAAAAGTACGTTTTTAACAGAATCTGCTGAACGAAAATGATTAATTACAGTATGAATGCATAAATCGCAGTATAGGGATTATAAGTAGGGATGAGCGAACCCGAACTGTATAGTTCGGGTTCGTACCGAATTTTGGGGTGTCCGTGACACGGACCCGAACCCGAACATTTTCGTAAAAGTCCGGGTTCGGGTTCGGTGTTCGGCGCTTTCTTGGCGCTTTTTGAAAGGCTGCAAAGCAGCCAATCAACAAGCGTCATACTACTTGCCCCAAGAGGCCATCACAGCCATGCCTACTATTGGCATGGCTGTGATTGGCCAGTGCAGCATGTGACCCAGCCTCTATTTAAGCTGGAGTCACGTAGCGCCGCACATCACTCTGCTCTGATCAGTGTAGGGAGAGGATGCAGCTGCTGCTGTTAGGGCGAGATTAGGCAGGGATTTATTTACTGAAGTGATCGATATACAGCTGTGCATCATACAACCTCTGCTATTCAATTGCTCACTGTTTTAAGGCTGCCCAGAGAGTTTTTCAGTCACTTTTTTCTGGGGTGATCGGTGGCCATTTTGGGTCCTGTGGTGCGCCAGCACAAGCTGCCACCAAGTCAATTTTTAACCATCAATAGTGTGTTGTTTTTTTTTTGCTATATCCTACATCAGGGGCTTGGCTGTGCTTGCTATTTTATTGAGGGGTAAAATACAATTGCCAAAATAGCAGTACCCTAAATCTGGTGTTTCAGCTGTGGCTAGCCAATTGTAATACTGTCTGCTGTCTGCCGAAGCACAGTTTTTGTTCTGGGTTGAAATACAATTCCCAACTTAGTAATTCCCTAAATTTGTGGTTTCTGCTCTATCAGGCCAAGGTTAAATCTATCCATAAAAGGGTATATTAGATTGAAGGTGCGGATAGGGTCATCCTCAATAACTTCACACGCTACCGTGCATTTCCAAGTCTAATTCTGCCCGTAAACGTATACCTGTCATCCAGCGCCTAAATACTAGGCCTACAATTTATATTCAGCTAAATCTGTCGTTACTGCTGTGCCTGTATTAGTGTAATACGGTACCTAAGTAGATAGCCAGATAGTGTTAGGTGCCTGTAAAAAAAGGCCTGAATTTGAATTCAATACATTGGGCCCAATAATTTTTTTCTTATTGTGGTGAACGGTAACAATGAGGAAAACATCTAGTAAGGGACGCGGACGCGGACATGGTCGTGGTGGTGTTAGTGGACCCTCTGGTGCTGGGAGAGGACGTGGCCGTTCTGCCACAGCCACATGTCCTAGTGTACCAACTACCTCAGCTCCCAGTAGACGCCAGAATTTACAGCGATATTTGGTGGGGCCCAATGCCGTTCTAAGAAGGGTAAGGCCTGAGCAGGTACAAGCATTAGTCAATTGGGTGGCCGACAGTGGATCCAACACGTTCACATTATCTCCCACCCAGTCTTCTGCAGAAAGAGCACAGATGGCGCATGAAAACCAAGCCCATTCAGTCTGTCACATCCCCCATGCATACCAGGGAAACTGTCTGAGCCTCAAGTTATGCAGCAGTCTTTTATGCTATTTGAAGACTCTGCTGACAATTTTTCCCTAGGGCATCCACCTAGCCCTTCCCCAGGCGTGGAAGAGATAGAATGCACTAACGCACAACCACTTATGTTTCCTGATGAGGACATGGGAATACCACCTCAGCACATCTCTGATGATGACGAAACACAGGTGCCAACTGCTGCGTCTTTCTGCAGTCTGCAGACTGAACAGGAGGTCAGGGAGGAAGACTGGGTGGAAGACGATGCAGGGGACGATGAGGTCCTAGACCCCACATGGAATGAAGGTCGTGCCACTGACTTTCAGAATTCGGAGGAAGAGGCAGTGGTGAGACCGAGCCAACAGCGTAGCAAAAGAGGGAGCAGTGGGCAAAATCAGAACACCCGCCGCCAAGAGAGTCTGTCTGCTGCTGGCCACCGCCATCTGGGACCGAGCACCCCAAAGGCAGCTTCAAGGAGTTCCCTGGCGTGGCAGTTCTTCAAACAATGTGCTGACGACAAGACCCGAGTGGTTTGCACGCTGTGCCATCAGAGCCTGATGCGAGGCATTAACGTTCTGAACCTTAGCACAACCTGCATGACCAGGCACCTGCATGCAAAGCATGAACTGCAGTGGAGTAAGCACCTTAAAAACAAGGAACTCACTCAGGCTCCCCCTGCTACCTCTTCTGCTGCTGCCGCCTCGGCCTCTTCCTCCGCCTCTGGAGGAACGTTGGCACCTGCCGCCCAGCAAACAAAGGATGTACCACCAACACCACCACCTCCGTCACCAAGCATCTCAAGGATGTCACACGGCAGCGTTCAGCTCTCCATCTCACAAACATTTGAGAGAAAGCGTAAATTCCCACCTAGCCACCCTCGATCCCTGGCCCTGAATGCCAGCATTTCTAAACTACTGGCCTATGAGATGCTGTCATTCAGGCTGGTGGACACAGACAGCTTCAAACAGCTCATGTCGCTTGCTGTCCCACAGTATGTTGTTCCCAGCCGCCACTACTTCTCCAAGAGAGCCGTGCCTTCCCTGCACAACCAAGTATCCGATAAAATCAAGTGTGCACTGCGCAACGCCATCTGTGGCAAGGACCACCTAACCACAGATACGTGGACCAGTAAGCACGGCCAGGGACGCTATATCTCCCTAACTGCACACTGGGTAAATGTAGTGGCGGCCTTCCGCCGCCAAGGATCGCAGGGCAACATTCTTTGCCTCCTGTTGCCTCCTCCTCCTACTCGGCTTCCTCCTCCTCTTCTTCCACCTGCTCATCCAGTCAGCCACACACCTTCACCACCAACTTCAGCACAGCCCTGGTAAACGTCAGCAGGCCATTCTGAAACTCATATGTTTGGGGGACAGGCCCCACACCGCACAGGAGTTGTGGCGGGGTATAGAACAACAGAACGACGAGTGGTTGCTGCCGGTGAGCCTCAAGCCCGGCCTGGTGGTGTGCGATAATGGGCAAAATCTCGTTGCAGCTCTGGGACTAGCCGGTTTGACGCACATCCCTTGCCTGGCGCATGTGCTGAATTTGGTGGTGCAGAAGTTCATTCACAACTACCCTGACATGTCAGAGCTGCTGGATAAAGTGCGGGCCGTCTGTGCGCGCTTCCGGTGTTCACATCCTTCCGCTTCTCGCCTGTCTGCTCTACAGCGTAACTTCGACCTTCCCGCTCACCGCCTCATATGCGACGTGCCCACCAGGTGGAACTCCACCTTGCACATGCTGGACAGACTGTACGAGCAGCAGCAGGCCATAGTGGAGTTTCAGCTGCAGCACGCACGGGTCAGTCGCACTGCGGAACAGCACCACTTCACCACCAATGACTGGGCCTCAATGCGAGACCTGTGTGCCCTGTTGCGCTGTTTCGAGTACTCCACCAACATGGCCAGTGGCGATGACGCCGTTATCAGCGTTACAATACCACTTCTATGTATCCTTGAGAAAACACTTAAGGCGATGATGGAAGAGGAGGTGGCCCAGGAGGAGGAGGAGGAGGAAGAGGGGTCATTTTTAGCACTTTCAGGCCAGTCTCTTAGAAGTGACTCAGAGGGAGGTTTTTCGCAACAGCAGAGGCCAGGTACAAATGTGGCCAGACAGGGCCCACTACTGGAGGACGAGGAGGACGAGGATGAGGAGGAGGTGGAGGAGGATGAGGATGAAGCATGTTCACAGCAGGGAGGCACCCAACGCAGCTCGGGCCCATCACTGGTGCATGGCTGGGGGGAAACGCAGGACGATCACGATACGCCTCCCACAGAGGACAGCTTGTCCTTACCTCTGGGCAGCCTGGCACACATGAGCGACTACATGCTGCAGTGCCTGCGCAACGACAGCAGAGTTGCCCACATTTTAACGTGTGCGGACTACTGGGTTGCCACCCTGCTGGATCCCCGGTTCAAAGACAATGTGCCCACCTTACTTCCGGCACTGGAGCGTGATAGGAAGATGCGCGAGTACAAGCGCACGTTGGTAGACGCGCTACTGAGAGCATTCCCAAATGTCACAGGGGAACAAGTGGAAGCAAAAGGCGAAGGCAGAGGAGGAGCAAGAGGTCGCCAACGCACCTGTGTCACGGCCAGCTCCTCTGAGGGCAGGGTTAGCATGGCAGAGATGTGGAAAAGTTTTGTCACCACGCCACAGCTAACTGCACCACCACCTGATACGGAACGTGTTAGCAGGAGGCAACATTTCACTAACATGGTGGAACAGTACGTGTGCACAACCCTCCACGTACTGACTGATGGTTCGGCCCCATTCAACTTCTGGGTCTCCAAATTGTCCACGTGGCCAGAGCTAGCCTTTTATGCCTTGGAGGTGCTGGCCTGCCCAACGGCCAGCGTTTTGTCTGAACGTGTATTCAGCACGGCAGGGGGCGTCATTACAGACAAACGCAGCCGCCTGTCTACAGCCAATGTGGACAAGCTGACGTTCATAAAAATGAACCAAGCATTGATCCCACAGGACCTGTCCATCCCTTGTGCAGATTAGACATTTATAACTTCCTCCCCTTAACCATATATTATTGTACTCCAGGGCACTTCCTCATTCAATCCTTTTTTTATTTTCATTTTACCATTATATTGCGGGGCAACCCAACGTTGAATGAACCTCTCCTCTGTCTGGGTGCCGGGGCCTAAAAATATCTGACAGTGGCCTGTTCCAGTGTTGGGTGACATGAAGCCTGATTCTCTATGACATGAAGCCTGAATCTCTGCTATGGGACCTCTGTCCTCTGTCTGGGTGCCGGGGCCTAAAAATATCTGACAATGGACTGTTCCAGTGTTGGGTGACATGAAGCCTGATTCTCTGCTATGACATGAAGCCTGATTCTCTGCTATAGGACCTCTCTCCTCTGTCTCGGTGCCGGGGCCTAAAAATATCTGACAATGGCCTGTTCCAGTGGTGGGTGACATGAAGCCTGATTCTCTGCTATGACATGAAGCCTGATTCTCTGCTATGGGACCTCTCTCCTCTGTCTGGGTACCGGGACCTAAATATCTGACAATGGCCCGTTCCAGTGTTGGGTGATATGAAGCCTGATTCTCTGCTATGACATGAAGCCTGATTCTCTGCTATGACTTGAAGCCTGATTCTCTGCTATGACATGAAGCCTGATTCTCTGCTATGGGACCTCTCTCCTCTGTCTGGGTGCTGGGGCCTAAATATCTGACAATGGCCTGTTCCAGTGGTGGGTGACGTGAAGCCTGATTCTCTGCTATGACATTAAGCCTGATTCTCTGCCATGAGACCACTCTCCCATTGATTTTGGTAAATTTTAATTTATTTTATTTTTATTTTTATTCATTTCCCTATCCACATTTGTTTGCAGGGGATTTACCTACATTTTGCTGCCTTTTGCAGCCCTTTAGCCCTTTCATGGGATAATTTACAGCCTTTTTAGTGCCGAAAAGTTCGGGTCCCCATTGACTTCAATGGGGTTCGGGATCGGGGCGAAGTTCGGGTCGAGTTCGGATCCCAAACCCAAACATTTCTGGGAAGTTCGGCCGAACTTCTCGAACCCGAACATCCAGGTGTTAGCTCAACTCTAGTAATAAGCAATTGGAGGTTATTAAGTTGGTGCCCTGTACAAGAGAAATTGTGGGCTCAATACTATTATATATCGCTTGATCTATGTGTAACTGCGCTTTAGTGGGTTCGATAGCAATTACTTATAGTAATCGGATATTATTTGATCTTTGTGCAACTACGCTTAAGTTAGTGGGCTCGATAATAATTAGATATTGTTAAGTTGGTGCCCTACAATAATGGGAAATTCTAATGTTGCAGGACCAAGTGAGGAGATGTGAACAGCAGCTCAGTTGATGAGAGAAAGAGAATGAAAAGTTTTAGTAACTAAGTTAAAATCGTTCATGCAGTCAATTGGTATGCCTGAAACTGGAAGATTAGATGAAAGTTTATGGAAAAATATATTGCAGGAAAAGAAAGGTTGGTTGAGAGATAATAATAGGCTGGTGCAAGAAGAGTTATGGTGGAAGTTGTCTGCAGATGTGACTGATGGAAAGTTGAAAGAAGTTGAGAAGAATGGACAATATTGGTATAGTAAGATGGAGGATTTGGGTGTGGTAGGGAACAAAGAACAGGAGAGTTTGCCATGTGGAATCCCTTCCCCACCACATCTGTTGTAACTTTAAAAAGTAATCCTGGGTCTTGTGGTTCATCAAACAATACTATTGCCTCTTCAGTTAGCCCCTCCTCTACACCATGTTCTGGAATGTGCTTATCAGCACCTCTCACTGTGCCTTCTGCTCCCTCCATCCCTTCCCCATCCCCCGAAACTCCTTCCTTAGAACATCAACCCCCTCCTTATGGGGGATGGGAGTGTGTGTGCAGGCACAAAATGCTGAAACGAGTAACATGTGTGTTGTTTGTAGATCTCAAAGACAGGACACGATTCCTATCATAGTTCCCAGCACTGGATTATATCCAGTGATGTCTGCAAATAACCCTTCCCAATTGTATGTCCCAACAGTTAAAAATTTACCTGCAGTAATTGCCCCTATGATGCCTACTTGAAATATCCCAGACCAGTCTACTCAATCTAGGAATGCAACCACTTTAAATCCGATTTCAGACTTGAGTGGATTTCTATTACAGGAAAGTATAGGGTATTCAACATCATTGTTGGATATGCAAAATCTAATGCACCCAGTTTCCCCTGTTATATCATCTACACCAAATCCACCCCGACAAAATCTACCCTATCGTACGCCCAGGCACCTAACCCCTGGAGCTGCTCCTCTCAGAGGTCCAAATCACATCCCTGATGAGCCTGTGTATCGTCCTTGGTCCCCTAGTGAGATGCTGGCCATGATGAGTAGAATCCCCAATCCAGAGGACTTACCCATGCCGTTCTGTAGGGAGTTAGCGAAGATACGGAAAGCTTTCTCATGTTGCTGGAGGGATTTAGAAGATTTAGTCCAGTGTAAAGCTGGTGACTCCTTTTCTCATATTATAGCCTCTGCGGTGGGATCTTATGAGGGAGAGGATACTACTTTGTTGTCCGGTGAGCAATACATAGTAAAGCTCACGGAATGGGGGAGAAAGCGATTAGGTGATCAGTCTGTTACGTTGTCGGATATGCATCAGGATAAAACGGAAAGTGTGGAGAAATTTTACACTAGACTCCAGCAAAGATGGGTCGATTTGGGCTTTGAGTATACCTCAGACATGCATGAGAGAATTTTGAGTGCTGCTTTTGTGGATGGTCTTAGGGAAAGCATTCGCAAGGGTCTGGTATCAGCTAGGCCTGAATGGAGAACTATACAGCCCTCTATTTTGTAGTAAAGGGGGTAGAAGCTGAATTGAACAAAAGACCTAAGGCGGATGTGGCCGCTTACCAGCCCTCTCCCCAAAAAGGGGGAAGGAAACCATATTATAATTCCATAAGATGTTTTAACTGCGGTAGGGTGGGGCACTTTTCACGTCGTTGCCAATCTCCACGCCCATGGGAGGAGGAAGAGGAGGAGAATGCTCAGCCCCCTCAAGTGCGATGCCCATAGGGAGTTGGCAATCCAGAGTCAAATGCTGTGCCCCTATTAAATATTCAAACCTTAGGGCCTGCCTCAGTTGTCTCCTTGGCAATCAATGGGGGGGAGCCCATCCCCTTTTTGATTGACATTGGAGCAGCCAAAACAGTTATTCGCAGCAAACATGTAAAAAGATCCCTCATGTCTAAGGATAGTATTCCATGTGTAGGAGTAGATGGTAATGAGGTTACTACTCCTCTCTCAAAGCCAATACAAATTGCATTTGCCCCAAACCAGCAAATGCTAAGTCGCCTCTTAGTCAGTGACACCGCCCCTGTTAATTTGCTAGGAGCAGATTTGTTGCAGAAAATATATGCACAGATAACATATCTTCCTGATGGTACTGTGAAGTTACAAGGCAAACTAGGAGAAGAGGATATATGTCTCCTAGCAGCCTGTGATTATTATTCATTCCACATGTACGTGTCTACACTCTCTGAAGAGGGCGTGTCCCTTCTGCTGCAACAAGTACCTGCAAATCTGTGGGCCTCCGGACCTACAGATGTTGGCCGTTTATCTGTCCCTCCAATGATGATAGAACGTAAACCTGGTGCTCCTTTACCTCTAAAGGCGCAGGATACCCTCAGTATACAACAAATGGATGCCATCACCAAAATAGTACGTGATTTTGCCGATAATGGGGTACTAATTGAAACCACCTCTCCATGTAACACTCCCTTGTACCCCATTAAGAAAAGGGGGAAAAAGGTCAGCCAGTGCAGTATAGAATGGTACATGATCTTAGGGCTGTTAATGAGGCTACAGTTTTTAATTCCCCTGTGGTACCAAACCCACATACATTGTTGGCACAGATTCCCCACATTGCTACCCATTTCACTGTGGTGAAATGCATTTTTCTCAGTTCCGTTACATCCAGATTGCAGATATCTTTTTGCTTTCACTCATGACAGAAAGCAATACACCTGGACTGTCTTACCACAAGGGGCACATAATTCCCCCAGTATGTACAGTACTGCCTTAGCCCAGGTTTTAGCGGATTGGCCCATTCCATCTGAAGGAGTTGTCTTACTTCAATATATAGATGATTTACTTCTTTTCTGCCCGGGAGAGGAGGTGTGAAAACAAACTATGGTGTCTCTTCTCACCTTCCTGGCTGCAAATGGCTGTAAAGCTTCCCACAAGAAGCTTCAATTTTGTTGTCTCATGGTCACCTTTCTAAGGCACTGTATATCTGCTGGGATTAGACATCTCACCCCAGACCGTATAACTGCAATTGAACAAATTCCTTTGCCTACTACAGTGGGGGCTCTGAGAATTTATTTGGGTCTAATCTCATACTGTAGGCCTTGGATCAGAAATGCCTCTGCTCTTCTGCAACCTTTGTATGATTGTCTCACCTCTCTTTCTTTTTCATTGACAGATGAGGCCGTGGAGAACTTCCATACATTAAAACTAGTCATCAGTTCCACACCAGCATTGGGTCTACAAGACTACAATAAAGATTTCAGACTCTACTGCACTGAATGTCTTGGCCATGCTTCAGCTGTTCTCACCCAAGCTAGGGCTGGCCAACAGCGTCTAGTGGCGTTTTACTCTGCGAGACTTGATCCAGTGGCTAGAGGAGCGCCATCTTGTGTCCGTGCGGTAGTGGCTGTACAACTCATGCTTGACAAAAGCTCTGAGATTGTGCTCAATTATCCAATTACTGTTTTTGTCCCTCATGATATCTCGGCCATTCTCACACAAGTACAGCCTAAATACCTGTCCACCGCCAGACACCTTAGACTAGAATGTGCACTACTTATGCCACCAAATGTCACCATCAAAAGGTGCACAACTTTGAATCCAGCTACTCTACTGCCTCTGGAGGGGGGAGGGAGTAGTAGTATGAGTCATCTAGCTGAGTATCTTCCTGACCAATAAGATAAACACGACTGTCTCCAATTAATGTCCCAAGAGACAGCAGGGTTTAATCACGTGGTAGATACTCCCTTAGAAAATCCAGATTTAGAGCTCTTTGTGGATGGATCACGGTATGGTGTCCAATTTGTTAGGCTAGAGACTTCCTTACAGCAAATGGCAAGCCAATTAAAAATTGCAAAGGGGTGAAAGCCCTAATGGACGCTCTGCTGTTGCCAACGAGGGTGGCCATTATGAAAATTAAAGGTCATTCGTCAGGAAAAACCCTTGAAGCTTGGGGAAATCATCGAGCTGATCTGGCAGCAAAAGCTGCTGCACAGAAACCCAGAGATGATCCAGTAGGGATAGCAGCAGTACAAGAGCAAATTTCCCTGCCAGTAAACTATGAAACATTTAAAACCTTACAGTCTCAAGCAACCAAAGAGGAAAAGGCAGTATGGCAAGAGAAAGGAGCTGTGATGATCCCAAAAGGAACATGGGAACTTAGAGGAAAGCTGTGTTTGCCCCATGCCTTGTTCCCAGTCACAGCCCAGGCCACTCATGGGAATACTCACCTGTCCAAAACTGCCATGACTGCTCTTGTTAATAATCACTGGTATGCCCCAGGATTCAGTGTAGCTACAGCCAAATTCACTCAGGCTTGTATGATTTGTGCACATCACAACATAGGAAAGACGGTAAAAACACCTTTGAGGCACACTCCCAGGCCCAATTTCCCCTTCCAAAGACTGCAAATAGATTACATCCAACTACCCAAAGTGGGGACCCTAGAATACGTTTTGGTATGTGTAGATCTGTTTTCAGGGTGGCCAGAAGCCTATCCTGTGGCCAAAGCCACTGCACAAAACACAGCCAAGAAACTTCTGAATGAGATAGTTTGCCGGTATGGGGTCCCAGAGACAATTGAGAGTGACCGAGGTTCTCACTTTACAGGGGAGGTCATGCGAGAAATTATGGGATCCCTGGGTATTGAACAAGCCTTCCATACTGCGTATCACCCACAAAGCAGCGGTAGAGTAGAACGACTCAACGGCACAATTAAATCAAAAATACAGAAGGCCATGGCTGAACTGAATAAGCCATGGACAGAGTGTCTACCCTTGGCACTTTTCTCCATCCGGTATACACTTAACCGAAAGACAGGCCTGAGTCCATATGAAGTACTCTTTGGGAATGCCCCTAGATTAGGACGCTATTTTCCACAAAAACTCCAGAAGCAGCATAATAGTCTTTCAAAGTACGTTATCTGTCTTATAAACAGACTGTCTAATGTGTATTCCCAAGTTTTTGCTTCTCTTCCAGATCCAGACAGCATAGAGGCAACTCATTCTCTACAACCAGGAGATTGGGTAGTGGTGAAACGACACGTGCGGAAAGTCCTAGAACCACGATTTGAGGGTCCACATCAAGTATTGTTAATCACCGCCACTGCTGTCAAGTTGGAAGGAAAGCCTAATTGGGTCCACGCATCTCACTGCAAAAAAGTACCAGAACCTCAAGTGCTGGAATGACTGCAAGGGCCGTAATATTTTTTCATGCCTTACTGTTCATTTTATATTGTAAAGGGGAAAATGCACAGTCAGATCAAGTCCAAAATTCCGTATTTAGAGCAATACTAATACAAGGGAATCAGAGTGTAATTGCATTTGTATCTGCTACTGCTTCACCCATGATTGACAAAATGGCCTTAGAGACAGGGTTTTCAGACACAAATGTATGGCTAGAGTGGATCCGCTATACGGTTCTTTCCCAGAAGCGATCCAACTGCATAGCATGTGCTGCAGTTCGGCCTCATTTGGGTACGGTACCTTTCCCTTTGAGTGAGCTTACCGATCCTGAGGGTTTCAAGTGCATCCTTAAGATGTACACTGAAACCATTCCCAGTAATGACACCTCCCGCTGCAGAACATTAGAATTACTTTATCCTATTGTTCATGATAAAGATCATATGGGTTTCGGTATAACGCCATACCCTGGAAATTATACCTGTTTCAATCGTAACGATACAGGCAAAGACGTTGGTGTTTTCCCTCCAGGATATTGTTCCTATAACATCTATTTAAATGAGACAAGTAGTGACTCTGATGCTTACCCTGACAAATGGTTTGTCCACCAAGATTATCAACATTCGGATATCTGGTGGTTGTGTGGAGACATGAAGCTCCGACCCAGGATACAAATGGAATGGATTGACCAATGTACCTTGATTAAGGTGCTGATGCCGTTTGTTCTCTTTTCAACTCTTGAGTGGAATCAAGTCAATAAGCAAAGCAACGTCCGGTCACGGGTAAGGAGGTCACTCCCTACATCTTTTGATTTGCATGTATACATAGATGCTATAGGAGTCCCTAGAGGAGTTCCTGATGAATTCAAGGCTAGAAACCAGATATATGCTGGTTTCGAATCAATATTTCCCATAATTAGTAAATAAAAATGTAGGCTGGATAAACTATTTGTACTATAATCAACAGAGATTCGTAAATTATACCCGAGATGCAGTAAAAGAAATAGCGGAACAACTGAGCTCTTCATTGGTGATGGCGTTACAGAATCGACTGGCCCTCGACATGATCCTAGCGGAAAAATGAGGCGTCTGCAAGATGATTGGAAGTTCCTGCTGCACCTTTATTCCGAACAACACTGCCCCTGACGGAAGCATCACAAAGGCTTTGAATGGACTGACTGCTTTATCAAATGAACTAGAGGAAAACTCTGGAATCAACAATCCATTTACTTCATGGCTAGAACAGTTGTTTGGGAACTGGTCTAGTGTGTTAGCCAATCTGTTAATGACACTGGTGGTAGTATTTTTGGTATTGGCATTAATAGGGTGTTGTATGATTCCTTGTTTTAGAATTTTTTTAAAAAAATGTTCAATTCAACCATACCTGCAACAACCATGTACATGCATTGTGACACTGACAAACCTAAAGATTATTTTGAGAACCTCTTTGAGGAACGCGATTCCATCCTAAAACAAATAAAATCTTGTTGATAGTTGCGGAATAAATAGAACCAGATGAAAGCAAACCCGAATGGGAGTTGGGGGGACCTGGTGAAGCAATAAGGAAAGTCCAGCTCTTCACCGTTTAGGGCGTTGGGAGAGTACCTCACATTGCTTATTCATATCTTGTATCTATTTACCACAAAAAGGAGGGATTTGTTAAAGACAGGATTTTATTTCTATCTCTCTGCTATAGTACACATTATTCTCCACTAGATGGCAGAAATCAATTAAGTGCCTCGTGTACATTTTCTTTCTTCTAAGATCATTAGTGAAAGAAAGGAGGAGTTAAGTTGCTAGTTTCAAATGTGCTAATCAAACTCAAGAATAAAGTTAGTAAACTACTCCCTTTTTGTCACAGAGCCAATAAACTTTTATCTAGGACCACCCTTTTGTCTACCTCATATTGCCTATATAAGTGTATGTAACTGTAATAAAGGACTGCATATTTTCCATGATACCAGCCTGTATTGGTCTCATTGAGAAAGCTGTATGAGCTCATACTTATAATTCTAACTGATTTGGAGCCACACAAAAGAAGAAGTGTGTCGTAGAATTTGCGACAACACTAGCATGGCCGGGAGTCAGCAGGGTGGCAGCAGTGGGAGGTTGGGAGCCAAATGGGCCACGGGGTAGAACACCTGCTATGCAGCAGCCTATCTGCCTGGAAAGGAGTGGTGCAGAGGTTTACCGAGGCAGCGGCGGTAGCAGTCAGCCAGTGAATAGCGGTGGATGGAAAATCAGGTACTCGGCGGTGTGACAGTTTTTTGTGAAGCTGCCAGAGGAGGTCAACATGGCCATATGTAGAATATGTGGGCAGAAGGTGAAGCGTGGGCAGGGTGCAAATGTCAACATATGCAGCGTCACTATAAAGTGGCCTGGGAGAACTGTGGCTCTGATGTGGTGGTCCAGCCTGCAGCAGCTACCGCTACGTCACCCAGTGGCAGGTACCCAGTTTCAGCCAGTCGAAGCTCCACCACCTCAGCCGAAGTGAGCTGTCTGTCAATCCCATCTTTTGCTGGTCCAGATTTTCCTGCTCCTACTCCTCGTCAGTCATTCTGTCAGCAATCAATCACCAAAGCGATTGCCAAGAGACAGCAGTATGCATGCACGCATCCAACGACAAAGAAGCTGAACGTGCTCCTGTCCAAGTTGCTGGTGCTGCAGTCCCTCCCTTTCCAAGTGGTGGACTCTGCACCTTTCAGAACTGATGGCTTGTGGCGAGCCGAGGGGGAGAGTCCCAAGCCGTCAGTTGCGAAAAATGCAGTACTAGCCCTGCACACACATGTAGAACAGAAGGTGGGCCAGTCCTTGAGCCTGTCAGTGTCTGCCAAAGTTCACGGCAGTGCCAACGTGTGGAGCTGTAACTACGATCAGGGACAATACATGTCCTTTACGGCCCACTGGGTGAATGTGGTTCCTGCACAGCCACACCAGCAACTTGGCCAGGTTACTCCGCTTCCGCCTCCTTGTTGTCACGCCATTGGTCCTGCAACAATGTCCGCCTCTGCCTCCTCATCCTCCACCATGTCCCCAACCTCCAATGCAGGGACAAGTCACAGTGCCCCTCCAGCATACCACATGCGCAGGGCTCGGCGGTGTCACACTGTTCTGCACCTGGTTTGCATTGCCGAACATAGTCACACAGGGGAGGAACTGCTCCGCGTAATGCATCAAGAAATTGAAATCTGGCTTTCTCCGCGACAACTGAAAATCGGAACCATGCTGACCGACAATGGGAAGAACATAGTGTCGGCGCTGCGTCAAGGAAGGCTGAGCCATGCGCCCTGCATGGTACACGTGTTCAATCTGGTTGTCAGAAGGGCTCCTGAAGTCTTCCACCCATCTGCAAGACATCCTAAAAATGGCCAGGAAACTTTGCATGCACTTCAGCCACTAGTACACCTCAAAACACACCCTCCTTGAGGTGCAGCGGCAGAACAGCATCCCCCAACATAGGCTGATATGCGACGTTTCCACTCGTTGGAATTCCACCCTCCATATGTTGGACCAACTATACGAAGAGAGAAAGGCCATCAACGATTTCTTGATGATGCAAGCGGATAGGAGTACTCCACTGTGTAACTTCGATGTCAGCCAGTGGCAGCTCAGGTATAACACCTGTCGTTTACTCAGGCCCTTTGAGGAGGCCACTTTATTTGTCAGTCGCCAGGACTATGGAATGAACAACGTCATTCCACTGCTTCATGTCCTGAAACAGATGCTGGTAACAATAGCTGGTCCGGGGACAGAACACGTGGAGCCTTGATCTCACGGCTGAACTGGAAGAGGAGGAGGTGGGGGAGGAGGACATTGGAGCACATAAAATGGGTAGACAAATGGGTGGTTTTTCTACTCAGCTGACAGGACAGGAGCATCAGGAGCAGCCAGAGGAGCTACAGAGGAGCTAAATGCTCACTTGCTTGCGTAGTGATAGCCGAATTGTCAACATTCGGCAGAGGGATGACTTTTGGCTCTCCACCTTGTTGGACCCTCGCTACTGGTCCAGAATGGGGGCCTCTTTTACACCCACCATGAGGGAGGACAAACTGAACTACTACAGAGACATCCTATGTAGTCAGTTGGCCACGGCCTATCTGCGTCATCATCCATCCTCTCACAGGTGTGACCTGAGGCGCCCTCTGCGCTCACGTTCCACTGCCATGGCTGCTATGGAGGAGTGGGGTGGCAGGAGCAGTACCAGCTCCATCAGCAGCAGCCTGAGTCTACAGTCGCTGATGAGCAGCTTTCTTCACCCGCATAGTGAAGAAACTACTCACCAGCAGTAGCAGCAGCAGCAGCATTGGGCCACTCTGTGGTTTCTTCATGCTGCTTCCACCTCACCACTATGTCATAGGTCCACTCTGTGGACTTCTCATGCTGTTCCCCCCCTCCCCACTTCATGACTGGGCCACTATTTTGCCTTTTGGCCTGGCTGACATCATAATTTAGATGATTTATTTGACCTTTCTTCTGATCTGTTCGAAGGAAGTAAAAATGAGATGCACAATGGATCCTGTCTGTGTAGCAGCTGTAAGGCCTGTATGGTCCCATCGGAACTGGCTTCTGATTTGGTAGCCAAAAGCAGGAGTGGGTACAAAACACAGAAGACATGCAAATATTCCTTTCACGTGTCATCTATGTTTTAGATACACTCTTTTTTTTTTTTTTGCCAATAGCAATACTGATAGATTATTGAGCAAATGCTGACCGAGTGAAGGCGTATCTCCACAGACAGGATCCGTTTTTTGTGGGTTATTGTTCTGATGGATAAGAGGAAGGGCAAAATAATCAGTGACGTCAACACAAACTTACTGCTGACACCCTCTCCACTCTGTCGGGGGGCTCTATTTGTATAAGCGTTTAATAGAACAGTTTCTGTAGGTATCTATGTGGAATCAGCTGACGACGATGTAAAAGGAGTGCGCTTCTTCTTGGCGCTAACATCGACCTGTAAGGCTGAGTTAATACTTGCGTTATTTGGTCAGTTTTGGCCCCGTGACTGCCCAAATAAGTGAAGTGTGCAGTGATTCTAACAGTGACGCCTGTCATCTGCATGTCATACTGACTCACAGTATTATTTCACTACCTCAGCACACTCCCTATGCGTGTTACTGCAAGGCACAGTGTTCTACACCCCTATAAAGGCTCTCTGCAGCGCGGAAAGAGCCGTTTTAATGCGATTCGTCGCAAATTAGTTCGGATCAAAGCACATTTTTCCGGAAAACAAGCGAACCAGCCGAATCGAATTTTTGAGAAATTCCTTTATCTCTAGTTGAACCATTGGTGTACCAGTTCTGACTGAGCAATGACTCATTCTGTACCTATAGGTGAATAATACGATCTTCTGAAGGTTGGTGTTAATCTCTCCTGTCTCTCTGAGGTCTTTCTACCTGCACTTAAAGGTCTTTGACATATTGGCAGGTGTCCACCACCAGAAAAGTGACATCTACACATTTACATGTATCATCCTCTGTTATGTCTCCACACATCTACCTTCTCCAACTAACCTTTAGTATGTCATCTCACTCTCCTTTTGGTAGATAAGGCATGTGGGAACTAGTGATGAGCGGCAGGGGTCATATTCGAATTCGCGATATTTTGCGAATATTTTGTAGAATATTCGCAGAAAATTCGAAAATTTTCGATTTTTTTTTTTACTCGAAAAATCGGAAATGTATTGATTGTGTAATATGCGAATTTTCGGAATTAGAATTTTCGGATTAGAATTTTTTATTCAAAATTTTTCAACTTACAACTATTAGACAAAGAAGATTATAGCACTATATAAGCTAAATTGCTCTATATTCGATTTTTTTCGAATATTCTCTATATTGCTATAACTTAGTTTTTTCAAATATTCGTAATAATCTAAAACAAGAATATATAGCAATATAGCGAATATTAAAAAAAAAACGAATATAGAGCAAAATTCGCAAACACTGCTACTCCTAAAGTCAAGTATATTGCAGCCTTCTTATTGGCCCACAAGCTAGAAGCAGGGAGGGATCATGTGTACTGATAAAAAAAAAAATAATAATAATTTGAATATTCGAAATTACGAATATATATAACTATATTCGAAATATTTGCGAATTTTCGAAGTACCTATATTCGCAATAAAAATTCGAAATTCGAATATTCGTGATCAACACTAGTGGGAACCAACATGTAAGAAGATATACTGAAAAACATTTACCATGCAGTAGAATGAGATGTCTATTTGTGGAGGACTCAACATGCCAGTGCTGTACAAGGATTGAGTATTGACTTCAATGGTCAGGTGGATGGTTTAGTTTCTCTGTGGTACTGAGGATCTAGGCTATTTGAGATCCTTCTAACAGAAAAGTATTGTTAAAGCATACAACCCCTTTTATGGTTGGTAGTCTGGGTGGAAACATTACTTGGAAAGGGCACAGAGTGGGTTAAAAAAGAAGTCATACCCTCCCAATCTGAAAGTTGCTTAAACCGTCTGGTCTCGTCATCCTGGTCCAATCTCAATACCCGTGAAATGCCTGGTGATGCCTGCTTAACAAACCACTGACTGGGGCTGAACACCACTGTGGCCAATGACTGGCTGACAGGCATCTCTAGGCATTTCCATGCGTGTTGACAGGAGAGTAGGAAGCAGAAACCAGTGGGGAGTCAGTAAAAGTCAAAAGAGAAGCAGCAGGGGATCATAAGAATGACCCTCTTCCCCCATACAACCTTTTCAATCTGCTGTATGTCTACCATCCATTAAAGGGGTTGTATGCCTTGGACAATACTTTTTTTGTTGATAAGGTCACATAAAATGAACTGTTGCTGGGATCCCAGAAACTACTTTAATGATAACAATTAGTGATGAGGGAATTTCAGGATAAATTAGATTCGCTGCAAAGTCGAATTTCCTCGTGCTTCGTAGTAGTGAATCGATTTAAACTGAAATAGTGCAAAAAAACATAAAGAAAATAATATTCACCTGATCCACTTGCTCGCTATGGGCCGTGCACCGTCATCTTGATTGAAGATCTCGGCCAGAATCCCCTGCATGTCATTGCGTCCCGAGCGAGATTTTGCGCCAGACCTTCAATCAAGATGGCAGTGCCCGTCCCAAGCAAATGGATCATGTAAGTATAATTTTTTTTTGTTGTTTTACACTGTACTTTTAATATCAGATGCAGCGATCATGTATGAACAGGGCATCTGAGGGGTACAATGAAGGGAAGTGCCGCAATCGCTGATCCCTGTTATTGCACCCGCTACTTACAAAGAAATGCGTTTTTTGATGTAATTCGCCACAAAGCAGATTTTTTTGTAAAATTCAGCAAAGCAGCCGAATCAAATTTCATACAACTTCACTCATCTCTAATAGAGTTGAGCGGACAACTGGATGTTCGGGTTCGACAGGTTCAGCCGAACTTCAGAAAAAAGTTCGAGTTCGGCACCCGAACTTGACCCCGAACCCCATTGAAGTCAAAAGGGACCCGAACTTTTGAGCACTAAAATCGCTGTAAAAAGTCATGGAAAGGTCTAGAGGGCTGAAAATGCCAGCAAAATGTGGTTAAGAGCATGGCAAGTGCCCTGCAAACAAATGTGGATAGGGAAATGACTTTAAATACATAAAATAGGTAAAAATAATAATCTTGATCTAGGAGGACGAGGTCCATATGGAGTAGGAGGTTGAGGAGGCGGTGGATGTGGCAGTGTAGGTGGAAGCGGCGGTGGAGGAGGAGGAGGTAGCCTACACTGCTTTTTGTTTAAATTTTTTATTTTTTTTTAAATTAGGGTACACCCCAAAACATTGGGAAATATGACCTGTGATAACACCCTCCAGTCGTGCTAAACACACGTTCAGACAATACACTGGCTGCAGGGCAGGCCAGCACCTCCAAGGAGTAAAGGGCAAACTCAGGCCATGTGCCCAATTTGGAGACCCAGAAGTTGCAGGGGCTGACCCCTGTCAGTCAGTTCGTGTAGGCGTGTGCACACTTACTGCCCCACCATGTCGCACGTCCCCGTGATGTTCTCGATCCAATGTGATATCTGCTCTATCAACTTTCGATGTTCTTT
Organism: Bufo bufo; assembly: GCF_905171765.1. Classification (NCBI taxonomy): domain Eukaryota; kingdom Metazoa; phylum Chordata; class Amphibia; order Anura; family Bufonidae; genus Bufo; species Bufo bufo. The sequence continues at coordinate 17,292,188 of NC_053392.1, read as the reverse complement.
TTTGCGCCTACCATAGGTGGCGGGGAATCAGGGTTCCACGCCGGAGAGGGAGCGTGAGAAAGAGAGACCACATCCAAGGGAGGATTCATTTTTTCAAATTTAAAATTATAGAGTTAAAATATGGGAGAAATTATTAAAGCATAAAAGTGTGACAACTTTTCAAAGTTTAAGCATTGAATGAAAGGATGTGGCGCGCATTAGTTACTGAATAATGTATTCAATTTTATTCCCTGTCACCTATGCATAGCAGGTGTTTATTCACTTCTAAAATTGTATAATGTCAACCCAAGAATGTAACATAAAAATTATTGAAATTTATTAACCTGTCAACTAGGTAGAGGAGGGGTATATTACACCCAAAAATCTGTGAATTTCACCAGAAAATGGAACTGACAATTTATTTATTTTTTTAACTTGTCTACTAGGTATAGCAGTGGTACATCACACCCACAAATTGGTAAATTTTAACAGAAAATTTAACTGACTGTTTATTTATTTTTTTAACTTGTACTAGGTATAGCAGTGGTATATCACACCCAAAAATTGGTGAATTTCAACAGAAAATGTAACTGACAAATTTTTATTATTTTTTTACCGGTCTACTACGTATAGGAGTGGTACATCACACCAAAAAATCCCAAAATTGGTGAATTTCAACTGACAATTTTTTTATTTTTAAAGGTCTACTAGGTATAGCAGTGGTACTATATACACAAAAATTGGTGAATTTCACCCGAAAATGTAAATGACAATTTTATTTTTTTTGTTTAACCTGTCTACTAGGTATAGCAGTTGTACTATACACCCAAAAATTGGTGAATTTCACCAGAAAATGTAAATTACATATTTTTTTTAAACCTGTCTACTAGCCACCTCAGCTCCCCTAGCTTAAACACCCTTAATGACCAGACCACTTTTTGTAATTCTGCACTACACTACTTTCACGGTTTATTGCTCGGTCATACAACTTACCACCCAAATGAATTTTACCTCCTTTTCTTCTCACTAATAGAGCTTTCATTTGGTGGTATTTCATTGCTGCTGACATTTTTACTTTTTTTTGTTATTAATCGAAATTTTTGCAAAAAAATGACATTTTTCACTTTTAGTTGTAAAATTTTTCAAATAAAACTACATTTCTATATAAAATTTTCTCAAAATTTATTGTTCTACATGTCTTTGATAAAAAAAAAGCAATAAGTGTATATTTATTGGTTTACGCAAAAGTTATAGCGTTTACAAACTATGGTACAAAAATGTGAATGTTCGAATTTTGAAGCAGCTCTGACTTTCTGAGCACCTGTCATGTTTCCTGAGGTTCTACAATGCCCAGACAGTAAAAACACCCCACAAATGACCACATTACGGAAAGTAGACACCCTAAGATATTTGTTGATGGGCATAGTGAGTTCATAGTGCGTTACACAATAGGTATAAATAACACACAGTATTTATTAATCCTTACAGAACATAACACACGTAATACACTAACAATACAGTACCAACAATACACTACAACTATTGCTGCGGCGCCTTATTACTACAAAAGAATATATTTGTTTATAACTATATATATCTATATCAAGGGAATAGATATATATATTTATAGCAGCACACAGCAATATAAGTACACACACTATAACAACACACTAATACGGTTCTAACAACGCTAACACAGTCCCAATTCCTCCCCAGAATCTAACTACAATTACAATAATACGCATACATACACTTTACCAGAAGTCCACCCAATCCTGTCAATATACTCTCCCTACGGGGAATAACAAGGGGTAAATACAGACACTGCTGCTGCTGGGGTAAGCAGGGCAGCTGGGAAGGGTTATCAGGTGTAGAGGCAATACTAGGATAGGTATAAGGGTTGCGTACCAGGGTAGCGGGGGATATGAGGGATCCTGGGGGAACACAGGGGACTTAGGAAGGGTTACCAAGGGTTCAGGGGGTAAGGGTTAATGAGCTGCAGGGGAAGGTAAGGGTTACCAAGGGTTATAGGGGGAAACCAAGGGAAGTAGGGGCTATAGGGGAACACAGGGGAATTAGGGTCCGTTGGTGGTGTAAGGGTTAATGCAGGGGAATCAGGGAATGCAGGGGAAGGTAAGGGTAGATATGGCAGGGGATCGTTGGTGGTATAGGGCAGGGGAATAATATATATATATCGTTGGTGGTATAGGGAGGGTAATATCAAAGGGTTAATAATAGATACTCAGCGGTGGTATGCTCGTTGTCCAGGGGGGCTCGTTTGTCCAGGGGATACTTCTTCTCTGCTGGTGGACTTACCTGAGTCCTGAGAGTAGCGCCGCCGGCCTATTTAAGCTTGGCGGTGCCTGCTCTCAGTCCCACCATTGCCGCCGTGCGCATGCGCACCGCCGGCCTGAACACGTGGACCGGTGTGGTGATATGACATCACCGCGCCGGCCTGCGCATCTCGGAGCGCGCTTACAGGCGGGGGGATCCTTTGATTCTCCCGCCTGTGGAGCGGACGCACACCTCCGGTGCTGTAATTACAGCGCCGGAGGTCAGCCATCCACAGGGGCATAGGAACTCTTTGTTAGGCACACCATCTCTGGCGCTGCTGGAGATGGTGACAAAGGGCACAGGATCTTATTGATCCTCTGTCCTTTGAAGAGGCCGACAGTTGGACATAATTGTCCAACTGTCGGTCTCCTCCACCACCCCCCAGCAGGCGCAGCGAGCAGGGAAAATTGGGCACAAGAATAACGGCCATATATGTTTATAGATGCTTGAGGCACATCTATAAACATATATTAATGGACATGCCATACATATAGGGGGCAGGTACAATAAGCCCACCTATATTACATATATATGCATATATTATATACATAGGGGCACATATATATATCTATAGATGTTTGGGACACATCCATAGACATATATGTACCAATACCCATGAAACCCACCCACATAATATATTCTATATAAATAGAGATGTATGCTGCCAAAGGGGGCATACATACATCTCCATGTATGCATACACATCCTACCTAAACAGGCCCAGAAAAAGGGCCCATATATATATGCATATATGTCAGGGCATATATATATATGAATATGGCACTTCCCTCAACAATATATTTGCCGTTTAGCAGTGCAGTTATATGTTCTAAAGCCTTTTGTGGAGTGTATAAGTGGAAAAAAGAAAAATATATTTGCCGCTCAGCGGTGTGCAACGGGTGACTCCCCCCATGGCACTTTAAGAGAAAAAAGTACTTGTTTTCATGATGCAAGTTGCAGTGAAGCAACAAGGGCACATACTGTGGATGGTACCCAGGTGTAGGAATGCCAAAGTAGTGTAGGGTGGCCTAAATGTCCCTTTATGTTGGTGAACGTGACATGGTGCTCCTACCTGGCTCTAGCATGAACAAAACTGTGGCCGGCAAACTCCTCTCTGCTACATCTGTCGCTCTATGGCTCTGTGTCACGGATGGTGTTGCAGAAAACAAGAAGTAACAAATAAAGATCTGACTGACTTGATCCCAAACTAAGGAACAAAAGGGTGAGCCCTATTAAAGCCCTAGAGCTCTCCCTGGCTGCTCAGCCCATGCAAAGATCTCCATGATAGAAAGTTGCATGTCCACGTAACTCGACTGTGTGACCCCTGAACACCCTATAAATGTGAGGGGACACGACCACCGGCTCCCTACACTTAATACGGAGGGAGTCAGGGTCACCTAGGATCAAGCCAACAGGAAAACACAAATAAAGAAATAGACTTATCTGAGGAACCAGCAATAGCAACTTCAAGCAGTGAACAGAATCCAGGAAGAAGTATAAACCGCAAAGTGAAGCAGTATGGGAGGAGATATATAGGGAGGCAATCACTGCTAATAGATGACAGCTGGGAGAAGGAGAAGAGATGTCAAAGCGAAACCAAAACAAAAGAACATCATGCAGAAGGTACTGAAGAATGTCTATCAGAACTTCTCAGAGATCGGACGGTGTAGGAATGCCAAAGTAGTGTAGGGTGGCCTAAATGTCCCTTTATGTTGGTGAACGTGACATGGTGCTCCTACCTGGCTCTAGCATGAACAAAACTGTGGCCGGCAAACTCCTCTCTGCTACATCTGTCGCTCTATGGCTCTGTGTCACGGATGGTGTTGCAGAAAACAAGAAGTAACAAATAAAGATCTGACTGACTTGATCCCAAACTAAGGAACAAAAGGGTGAGCCCTATTAAAGCCCTAGAGCTCTCCCTGGCTGCTCAGCCCATGCAAAGATCTCCATGATAGAAAGTTGCATGTCCACGTAACTCGACTGTGTGACCCCTGAACACCCTATAAATGTGAGGGGACACGACCACCGGCTCCCTACACTTAATACTGAGGAAGTCAGGGTCACCTAGGATCAAGCCAACAGGAAAACACAAATAAAGAAATAGACTTATCTGAGGAACCAGCAATAGCAACTTCAAGCAGTGAACAGAATCCAGGAAGAAGTATAAACCGCAAAGTGAAGCAGTATGGGAGGAGATATATAGGGAGGCAATCACTGCTAATAGATGACAGCTGGGAGAAGGAGAAGTGATGTCAAAGCGAAACCAAAACAAAAGAACATCATGCAGAAGGTACTGAAGAATGTCTATCAGAACTTCTCAGAGATCTGACGGTGACAGTACCCCTACCTCTACGAGTGGACTCCGGACACTCAGAGCCCACCTTCTCAGGATGGGACCTATGGAATGCCCTGAGAAGACGAGTGGCCTTGATGTCCGCCACTGGAACCCACATCCTCTCCTCAGGACCATAACCCTCCCAATGAACGAGGTACTGAAGAGAACCGCGGACAATACGAGTCCACAATCCTAGAGACCTGGAATTCAAGATTACCATCAACCACAATCGAAAGAGGAGGCAAAGAGGAGGGTACAGTGGGTTGGACATAAGGTTTTAATAGGGACTTGTGAAAAACATTATGGATCTTCCAAGTTTGAGGAAGATCAAAACGGTAGGCAACGGGATTGATGACTGACAAGTTTTTGTAAGGCCCGATAAACTTAGGACCCAACTTCCAGGAGGGAACCTTCAATTTGATATTCTTGGTAATCAACCACACCAGATCACCAACATTCAGGTCCGGACCAGGCACACGTCTCTTAACCGCCACACGCTTATATCTCTCACTCATGCTCTTTAGATTATCCTGAATCTTTTGCCAAATAAATGACAAAGACGAGGAGAATCTCTCCTCATCAGGTAAACCAGAAGCCCCCTCTCCAGAGAATGTCCCAAACTGCGGATGAAACCCATATGCACCAAAAAATGGTGACTTATCAGAGGACTCCTGATGACGGTTATTTAAAGCAAACTCAGCAAGGGAGAGAAAAGAACACCAATCCTCCTGATTCTCCGCCACAAAACAGCGCAGATATGTCTCCAGATTATGATTGACGCGCTCTGTCTGGCCATTCGACTGTGGGTGGAAAGCAGAAGAGAATGACAACCGAACCCCCAAGAGAACAGAAAGCCTTCCAGAATCTGGAAACAAACTGCGTGCCCCTATCAGAGACTATGTCTGAAGGAATACCATGCAATTTAACAATGTGATCAATAAATGCCTGCGCCAGCGTTTTAGCATTGGGCAACCAAGGAAAAGGAATAAAATGCGCCATTTTGCTAAAACGGTCCACCACCAGCAGAATCACAGTCTTCCCTGAGGAACGAGGCAGGTCCGTAATGAAATCCATGGACAGATGTGTCCAAGGACGGGAAGGAATGGGTAACGGAAGGAGAGAACCTGATGGCCGTGAATGAGGGACTTTGGCACGAGCGCAGGTCTCGCAGGCTGCCACAAAACCCTCAACTGACTTACGAAGAGCCGGCCACCAGAATCTCCGAGCAATGAGATCCACTGTGGCTCTACCCCCAGGGTACCCAGCAAGGACAGTATCGTGGTGCTCCTTAAAAACCTTGTGTCATAAAGCGAGAGGCACAAACAACCTCCCAGGGGGACAAAGATCAGGAGCCTCTGCCTGGGCTGCCTGAACCTCTGCCTCCAATTCAGGATAAAGAGCAGAGACAACCACCCCTTCAGCCAAAATGGGACCCGGGTCTTCAAAGTTCCCCCCTCCCGGAAAACAACGTGACAGGGCATCCACCTTCACATTCTTAACCCCAGGGCGGAACGTGACAACAAAATTAAATCTTGAAAAGAACAAAGACCATCTGGCCTGTCTCGGGTTCAGACGCTTGGCTGACTCCAAGTAGGCCAGATTCTTATGGTCGGTAAACACGGTAATAGTGTGTCTGGCTCCCTCTAGCCAATGGCGCCATTCCTCAAAAGCTAACTTGATGGCCAACAACTCCCTATCTCCCACATCGTAATTTCTCTCTGCGTCCACCTCAACAATGAAGGGCAGAGAGATATCAGGTTGTACCAAGATGGGAGCGGAAGCAAAACTCTCTTTGATACTAGAAAAGGCCTTACGCGCCTCTACCGACCAGGAGGAAAAATCTACCCCCTTTCTAGTCATATCAGTCAGTGGCTTAACAACAGAGGAATAATTCAAAATGAACTTCCTGTAATAATTGGCAAAACCTAAAAAGCGCATCAGTGCCTTCTGATTCTCAGGAAGCTCCCAATCAAGCACAGCGCAGACTTTCTCGGGGTCCATGCAAAAACCAGAAGCGGAGAGAAGAAAACCCAGAAATTGAACTTCTGGAACCGCAAACACATATTTCTCCAGTTTAGCGTACAATTTATTTTCCCGCAGAATGAGTAAGACCTGACGTAGGTGGTCCCTATGAGTTTTGAAATCAGGAGAAATAATCTAAATGTCATCTAGATACACTAGTACAAATCTCCCCATTAAATGATAAAAAATGCTGTTCACAAAATGTTGGAAGACGGCTGGAGCATTCATCAAACCAAAAGGCATATCCAAATTCTCAAAAGGGCCTTCAGGGGTATTGAAGGCCGTCTTCCATTCGTCCCCTTCTCTGACCCTGACCAGGTTGTATGCCCCTCTTAAATTTAACTTGGAAAAAACTTTAGCCCCAACAATCTGGTTAAACAGGTCCGGGATCAGAGAAAGCGGATAAGGGTCACAAATTGTGATACTGTTCAGCTCCCTGAAATCCAGACATAGTCTTAAAGAACCATCTTTTTTCTTAACAAAAAAGAAACCAGCGGTAACAGGTGACTTCGAGGGTCATATGTGTCCCTTTCTCAGACTCTCAGAGATATAAGAACGCATAGCGACCCTTTCAGGTTGGGAGAGATTGTATAAACGAGATTTAGGCAGCTTGGCGCCTGTGATGAGATTAATAGGGCAATCGTACTCCCGGTGAGGGGGAAGCTCCTGAACACCACTCTCAGAAAACACATCCGAAAATTCAGAAAGAAAAGATGGTACAGTCTTGAGAGGCAATTCTCTCTGCAAAAGTCACTCCAACCATTTATTTGCCTCGCTTGCCAATCAATGGTGGGGTTATGTTTAGTGAGCCAGGGTAGCCCCAACACTAGAGGAGTAGGTAACCCGCCTAGGACGAAACATGACACATCCTCATCATGAGCATCACCCACAGTCAAATGGATATTGTGAACTATGCCCTTTAATGATTTTTGTGAAAGTGGAGCAGAATCAATAGCAAAAACAGGTATGTCCTTTCCCAAAGTGCATACCTGGAAGTCATGTGTTATAGCAAATTGATTATCAATGAGATTGACAGCTGCTCCACTATCTACAAAAATCTCACAAACAATGTTCTTGCTCTCTAGCGCCACCCTGGCAGGACAGGACAAAACGGGAACTACAAGCAAACGGCAAACCTTCAATTTCCGCATCAACCTTGCCAATAGTAACAGATGGAACGTTTCTACAGGATTTTTTTCTTTTTGTTTATTTATTATTCTCTAAAAACTCCCTGAATCTCCTAGAGGGACAAACATTTGCCAAATGATTTATACCTCCACAACAGAAACAAACCCTCTTCTGAGAGCTGAATCCTCTATTGTTAGAGGCAAGCAAACCCAGCTGCATGGGCTCCGGCTCAGAGAGGATTGAGAGAGACTGAGGCTCCTGCGCACTGAATGAAAACACCCCACTGTCCTTGGACTGAGTATGACAGGAAGGAGTGATCTCTCCTCTTTCTCTAAGACGCCTGTCAATACGAACAGCCCGAGACATGGCAGACTCCAAAGAGGTAGGTCTCTCATGAAAGGCAAATGCATCTTTCAATCCCCCTAAAAGACCATGGCAAAATTGACTTCGGAGTGCAGCATCATTCCAACCAGTATCAGCTGCCCATCTCCGAAATTCTGAACAGTATATCTCTGCGGACTGTTTACCTTTGCACAAAAGACGCAGTTTAGACTCAGCCAGAGCAATACGATCCGGATCATCATATATCTGACCCAGGGCTACAAAAAATTCATCCACTGAACAGAGGGGCCGTGCCCCCACCGGCAGCGATAAGGCCCAAGACTGAGCGTTATCCCTGAGCAGCGAGATGATGATCCCCACCCTCTGCTCCTCATCACCAGAGGAATGGGGAAGTAGGCGAAAATGGAGTTTGCAAGCCTCTCTAAAACGAACAAAATTCTCACTACCCCCGGAGAACGTATCCGGAAGCAAGATTTTAGTCTCAGAACAAATTCCATGAACGCAAGCAGAAACGGTCACCTGAAACTGAGAGACAGTTTTACGGAGATCTGCTACCTCCAGTGAAAGACCCTGCATGTGGTCAATCAAGGCTGAAACCGGATTCATGCTTAAGACGGTTTTGGCGGTTTATAATGTCACGGATGGTGTTGCAGAAAACAAGAAGTATCAAATAAAGATCCGACTGACTTGATCCCAAACTAAGGAACAAAAGGGTGAGCCCTATTAAAGCCCTAGAGCTCTCCCTGGCTGCTCAGCCCATGCAAAGATCTCCATGATAGAAAGTTGCATGTCCACGAACCTCGACTGTGTGACCCCTGAACACCCTATAATAGTGAGGGGACACGACCACCGGCTCCCTACACTTAATACTGAGGAAGTCAGGGTCACCTAGGATCAAGCCAACAGGAAAACACAAATAAAGAAATAGACTTATCTGAGGAACCAGCAATAGCAACTTCAAGCAGTGAACAGAATCCAGGAAGAAGTATAAACCGCAAAGTGAAGCAGTATGGGAGGAGATATATAGGGAGGCAATCACTGCTAATAGATGACAGCTGGGAGAAGGAGAAGAGATGTCAAAGCGAAACCAAAACAAAAGAACATCATGCAGAAGGTACTGAAGAACGTCTATCAGAACTTCTCAGAGATCTGACGGTGACACTCTGCTGTGCTGACAGGCTTAAATAGAATCTCTCGTTCTGCAGGGTGTTGCAACTTCTCTCTTATAGTCTGACTCTTGGTTTGTCCAGGAAAGTATACTTCCTGGCTTCAGAGGCTACAAGCTGTGTCCTCCACATCCAGCAGAACTGAAACTGCTCTAGCTGGCTAGACAAGGCTTCGCATGGGCACATCAAATGGCGACGTGCCCAGCTTCTTACTTCCTTCCACTAGCACGGTGTAAGCTAGACCTTCCACTAGCAGGGGGTAAGCTGATTTGACTCTTACTGGTCCCCACCCTTCCTGCAGGAAATGGGACTCGCCCACTCCTCCGCAGAGGGGGGTTAGAATGGAAAGCTCCATTCTACCTAACTGTAGCTCTGCCGTGTTTGCTGCCACCTTCTGGTGAACCAGGCATATTACATGTGAACATAACAGTTACAAACATTAGAAATGCACAGTGTATAGGACCTGGAATAAAATGCATAGATGACATGGGGTTAGACCAATAAAGACAGTAGCAAGGTGCAGAAGTGGTAACACCACTCTTGGGTGTTACATTCCCCCTTACATAAAACCAAGCTGCCCTCGGCTTATGATTAGGGTATATGCTCTAAGGTTAGCTAAGGAAAAGTTAAAGTGGTGCATAGGAACGGACACCTATAGACTGACATAAAATGGTTAACTATAGGTACCTGCCTGTATGAGTAGGGTATCTAACCATGGTTTTCCCTCTCGCTGTGGACCAACCAAATACATACTGCACTAAGCGCTCAAATACTCCACAACGTGGCCACAGTCACATGTGGAGCATGGGAGTGTCATGTACTTTCATCCCTTTACGATGCAATTAGAAGGGTGGCCTCATCCTGTATTCCCTTCCTAGCACCAAGGCCTTATAATGATTTACACTTTGTCACCTTGATGTCTGACCAGGTAGCACTCAAAATTTTCCTTGGGAATGCACAAGGTCGTAGAACATACACAAATTAGGAGGATGAGGCAGTGCTTTCCAATCTCTCCCAGAGGACTATTCCCTCCAAACCCACATAAAATACACATTAGCAGCGGGTTACCCTTGGCGGTGTAAGATCTGCTTGTGACTTACCACTTGGTTCCCCCTGTGTAGCAATAAAATACAATGTATACCTAGGCTATCTAGCTAACACAAGGCAAAGTAAGAACCATTAGTATTTAGCATCCTCAGAGGCAGTCCATAATGAACAATGACGATACCAGACATCCTCAGAGGCAGTCCATTTAAGCAAGAGAACGGTTCTGACTAGAGATGAGCGAATCGAAGCTGACGAAGTGGAATTCAATCCGAATTTTTAGGAAAAATTTGATTTGCAACGAATGCAAATTTCCTCGTGCTTCGTGGTAACAAATCACAATTTTCCTAAAATGGATGCTGCACGTGTGAGGACATGGAGAAAGAAACTCAGGTAACGCAGGATCACCCATAATGCCTTGCGTGTATGCATCCAATCAGCAGCCAGCCAGCCCTGTGAGGTCACAGCCCTATAAATATGGCGGCCATCTTAGATTCAGACATTTTCCAGCATTCTGAGTGCAGGGACAGACATGAGAAGGCGTTAGGGACAGCAATAGGAAAAACCTCATTGTGAAAAAGAAACCTGAAAAAAAGATTTATTACTTAAGTGCAGGGAAAGAATATGGAGAAATCATTTCATAGCATCTTAGTGCAGGGAGAGACGTCAGAAGGCTCTAGGGACAGTGCTAGAAAAGCAATTTACAAGTGCAGGGAAAAATTATTTGGGAATCCAAATAGCCATTATACAGCTCTGTCATTCCAGCAATTTGTTCTTTTTATTGGGGTGCAAGTGCTATGTTGAAAAGCCTTTAGTGGACTATTTCAGTACATAAAGATAAATATATATGCATTTTATGGTTGCAGCTATTTGTGACGAAAGCGTTTAGTGGCCTATTTTAGTACAAAAAGAAAAATATATACACACTTCACTGTTGCAGTTATTTGTGGTGAAAGCGTTTAGTGGCCTATTTCAGTACAAAAAGAAAAATATATTAGCACTTCACTGTAGCAATTATTTGTGGTGAAAGCATTTAGTGGCTATTTCAGTACAAAAATAAAAATATATACACATTTCACTGCTGCAGTTATTTGTGGTGAAAGAGTTTACTGGCCTATTTCAGTGCAAAAAGAAAAATATATTCTCAGTTCACTTCTTCAGTTATATGTGTTAAAAGCGTTTAGTGGCCTATTTCAATACAGAAAGAAAAATATATACGCACTTCACTGTTGCAGTTATTTGTGGATAAAGCGTTTCGTGGACTGTTTCAGTACAGAAATAAAAATATATACGCACTTCACTATTGCAGTTATTTGTGTTGAAAGCATTTAGTGGCCTATATCAGTACAAAAAATATATATATTCTCAGTATACTTCTGCAGTTATTTGTTTTGAAAGCGTTTAGTGGCCTATTTCAGTACAAAAAGAAAAATATATACGCACTTTACTGTCGCAGTTATTTGTGGCGAAAGCATTTAGCGGCCTATTTCAGTACGGAAAGAAAAATATATACACACGTTACTGTTGCAGTTATTTGTGTTGAAAGCGTTTAGTGGCCTATTTCAATACAGAAAGAAAAATATATATGCACTTCACGGTTGCAGTTATTTGTGATGAAAGCGTTTCGTGGACTATTTCAGTAAAAAAAGAAAAATATATACACACTTCACTGTTGCAGTTATTTGTGGTAAAAGCGCTTAGTGGCCTATTACAGTACAAAAATAAAAATATATACTCTCAGTTGACTTCTGTAGTTATTTGTGGTTAAAGCTTTTAGTGGCCTATTTCAGTAGAAAAATAAAAATATATACGCACTTCACTGTTGCAGTTATTTGTGGTGAAAGCATTTAGCGGCCTATTTCAGTACAGAAAGAAAAATATATACACACTTTACTGTTGCAGTTATTGGTGGATAAAGTGTTTCGTGGACTATTTCAGTACAAAAAGAAAAATATATATGCACTTCACTGTTGCAGTTTTTTGTGATGAAATTGTTTAGTGGACTGTTTCAGTACAAAAAGAAAAATATATACGCACTTCACTGTTGCAGTTATTTGTGGTGAAAGCGTTTCGTGGACTACTTCGGTACAAAAAGAAAAAATATATATGCATTTCACTGTTGCAGTTATTTGTGGCAAAAGTGTTTAGTGGTCTATTTCAGTACAAAAATAAAAATATATTCTCAGTTCACTTCTGTAGTTATATGTGTTGAAAGCATTTTTTTTTAAACTCGCTTTATTGAAGAATGGTAAGCAAGTTATGTGACAGTACATTCAAGGATTGTTGCAATGAACATAGTCGTACAATGTTGTAAAGAGAATAATGCAAAATTATACAGTTCGCATCAGTACATAAAGTAATAAACAGGACCCAGTATCCATAATACCTCATTTTGACTGACGTCATTGGGCAAAGCAATACAGTTCATACTGTGAATCATTTCAACTAAGCAATTTGCATCAATAGAACCTAATAACGCACATTTGGACGGGTACATCCCTCAATCCATCGAATGCAGATGGGCCGTCGTAGCAGTCAGATGGGAAGCACACCAAGGTCCCCATACTTTCTCGAATTTTTGAGGACAAACCCTACGAGAATAAATGATCCTCTCGAAGGGAATAATGTTATTAACCATGGTTTTCCATTGTCCAACCGTAGGAGGTCTGTCCGCCATCCATCTAATTGCAATGGCTTTCCTAGCCATAAATAGGGTTTCCCTAATGAAGGTGAGGGTGTAACGTGAGCGTGACTCATCTTCTACGATACCCAGAAGGCAAGATTTAGGACAAACCACCAGTGAATCCGGGATCAGGGACGAGACTACATCCACCACCCCTTTCCAAAACGATTGTATGTGACTGCAATCCCACATTAGATGCCAGAAATCCGCATTCAACTGTGAACACCTATGGCACTCTGTGTGCTGCCTCCTACCCATTTTAAAAATCCTGGTTGGGGTCAAATAACACCTATTTAAAATGAAGAGCTGTGTCAATCTGTTATTGAGAGACGGAGATACAGCCGCTGGAGCCTCCAGAGGATGACCCTATCCGCACCTTCAATCTAATATACCCTTTTATGGATAGATTTAACCTTCGCCTGATAGAGCAGAAACCACAAATTTAGCGAATTACTAAGTTGGGAATTGTATTTCAACCCAGAACAAAAACTGTGCTTCAAAGAAAAAAAGGTGGGGGGTTGAGTCAGCACAACCTGCCTGCAGGTGCAGATCACTATGGCGAAATACATATACAAACGGAAAATGCAAATGTGATCGCACACTACATCCAGCACTCTGCCCTCCATGCTGGATGAGACAAAGCATAGTAAGCCACTCACCGCGTCAAGGTCGTCTCAATTGAGTGGTCCCTAACTCTTGTTCCTACCTGTTCATGGGCCATGACAGCCACATAAAATCCAGGGAATGCAGGTCAGCATGCACGCCAAGTACACTTTGCTTGTAACCCCGTCCGGTGCCATTACAGCTTTCATCGGATCCAGGGATGCAAGTACCAACATGCATGCTGAACCCACCATATTTGGCCAAAATATAAACCAATGTCTCATCCAGCATGGAGGGCAGAGTGCTGGATGTAGTGTGCGATCACATTTGCATTTTCCGTTTGTATATGTATTTCGCCATAGTGATCTGCACCTGCAGGCAGGTTGTGCTGACTCAACCCCCCACCTTTTTTTCTTTGTAGCATATATTGGAGGCGTGGCGATCTCCTTTGAGTCAAGCACACCTGACCAGTCAATCTGTCCTGGAGGCTGGTTTTAAAGTCAGTATAAAACTGAGTCTGCTTATATAGAACCTACCATTAGCCATCTGGCTCCAGGAGAAGTATATGGTGGGTTCAGCATGCATGTTGGTACTTGCATCCCTGGATCTGATGAAAGCTGTAATGGCACCGGACGGGGTTACAAGCAAAGTGTACTTGGCTTGCATGCTGACCTACATTCCCTGGATTTTATGTGGCTGTCATGGCCCATGAACAGGTAGGAACAAGAGTTAGGGACCACTCAATTGAGACGACCTTGACGCGGTGAGTGGCTTACTATGCTTTGGCCAAAATATAAATCAATGTCTCATCCAGCATGGAGGGCAGAGTGCTGGATGTAGTATGCGATCACATTTGCATTTTCCGTTTGTATATGTATTTCGCCATAGTGATCTGCACCTGCAGGCAGGTTGTGCTGACTCAACCCCCCACCTTTTTTTCTTTGTAGCATATATTGGAGGCGTGGCGATCTCCTTTGAGTCAAGCACACCTGACCAGTCAATCTGTCCTGGAGGCTGGTTTTAAAGTCAGTATAAAACTGAGTCTGCTTATATAGAACCTACCATTAGCCATCTGGCTCCAGGAGAAGTATAAGGTGGGTTCAGCATGCATGTTGGTACTTGCATCCCTGGATCCGATGAAAGCTGTAATGGCACCGGACGGGGTTACAAGCAAAGTGTACTTGGCTTGCATGCTGACCTACATTCCCTGGATTTTATGTGGCTGTCATGGCCCATGAACAGGTAGGAACAAGAGTTAGGGACCACTCAATTAAAACTGTGCTTCGGCAGACAGCAGACAGTATTACAATTGGCTAGCCACAGCTGAAACACCAGATTTAGGGTACTGCTATTTTGGCAATTGTATTTTACCCCTCAATAAAATAGCAAGCACAGCCAAGCCCCTGATGTAGGATATAGCAAAAAGAAAAAAACACACTATTGATGGTTAAAAATGGACTTGGTGGCAGCTTGTGCTGGCGCACCACAGGACCCAAAATGGCCACCGATCACCCCAGAAAAAAGTGACTGAAAAACTCTCTGGGCAGCCTTAAAACAGTGAGCAATTGAATAGCAGAGGTTGTATGATGCACAGCTGTATATCGATCACTTCAGTAAATAAATCACTGCCTAATCTCGCCCTAACAGCAGCAGCTGCATCCTCTCCCTACACTGATCAGAGCAGAGTGACGTGCGGCGCTACGTGACTCCAGCTTAAATAGAGGCTGGGTCACATGCTGCACTGGCCAATCACAGCCATGCCAATAGTAGGCATGGCTGTGATGGCCTCTTGGGGCAAGTAGTATGACGCTTGTTGATTGGCTGCTTTGCAGCCTTTCAAAAAGCGCCAAGAAAGCGCCGAACACCGAACCCGAACCCAGACTTTTACGAAAATGTTCAGGTTCGGGTCCGTGTCACGGACACCCCAAAATTCGGTACGAACCCGAACTATACAGTTCGGGTTCGCTCATCCCTACTTATAATCCCTATACTGCGATTTATGCATACATACTGTAATTAATCATTTTCGTTCAGCAGATTCTGTTAAAAACGTACTTTTAAAATATGCAAATTACCTTGCTACCAGCAAGTAGGGCGGCTACTTGCTGGTAGCAGCCGCATCCTCCTATCCTAAAGACCGCATGTTGATTGACAGGGCCAGCGGACGGGATCTTTCTCTGCTGGCCCTGTTTGCATTCAAAATCTGGCGCCTGCGCCGTACCTGTCTTCAGTCTGCGCAGGCGCACTGAGAGGAGGACGCTCGCTCGGCCGCTCCTTCCTCAATGCGCCTGCGTCGGGTGTAGATGTGACGTCATCGGCGCAGGCGCATTGAGGATGGAGCGGCCGAGCGAGCGTCCGCCTCTCAGTGCGCCTGCGCCGACTGAATACCGTTACGGTGCAGGCGCGAGATTTTGAATGCAAAAGAATGCAAACAGGGCCAGCCAGAGGAAGATCCCGTCTGCTGGCCGTGTCAATCAACATGTGGAGGGGGCGTCTTTAGGGTAGGAGGATGCGGCTGCTACCAGCAGGTAGCCGCCCTTCTTGCTGGTAGCAAGGTAATTTGCATATTTTAAAAGTACGTTTTTAACAGAATCTGCTGAATGAAAATGATTAAAAACAGTATGTATGCATAAATCGCATTATAGGGATTATAAGTAACCAAAAAAAAAAAAAAGTTTAGTGGCGTGACAGAAGCCCTTTAACCACTTCAGCCCCCCTAGCTTAAACACCCTTAATGACCAGGCCACTTTTTACACTTCTGACCTACCCTACTTTCACCGTTTATTGCTCGGTCATGCAACTTACCACCCAAATGAATTTTACCTCCTTTTCTTCTCACTAATAGAGCTTTCATTTGGTGGTATTTCATTGCTGCTGACATTTTTTTTTTTTTTTGTTATTAATCTAAATTTAACGATTTTTTTGCAAAAAAATGACATTTTTCACTTTCAGTTGTAAAATTTTGCAAAAAAAACGACATCCATATATAAATTTTTCTCTAAATTTATTGTTCTACATGTCTTTGATAAAAAAAAAATGTTTGGGTAAAAAAAAAATGGTTTGGGTAAAAGTTATAGCGTTTACAAACTATGGTACAAAAATGTGAATTTCCGCTTTTTGAAGCAGCTCTGACTTTCTGAGCACCTGTCATGTTTCCTGAGGTTCTACAATGCCCAGACAGTACAAACATCCCACAAATGACCCCATTTCGGAAAGTAGACACCCTAAGGTATTCGCTGATGGGCATAGTGAGTTCATAGAACTTTTTATTTTTTGTCACAAGTTAGCGGAAAATGATGATTTTTTTTTTCTTACAAAGTCTCATATTCCACTAACTTGTGACAAAAAATAAAAACTTCTATGAACTCACTATGCCCATCAGCGAATACCCATGCTTGGTGAGATAAATATCTTGGTCAAATGCCAACTTTGTATAAAAAAAAATGGGAAAAGTTGTCTTTTGCCAATATATTTCTCTCACCCAGCATGGGTATATGTAAAATGACACCCCAAAACACATTGCCCAACTTCTCCTGAGTACGGAGATACCACATGTGTGACACTTTTTTGCAGCCTAGGTGGGCAAAGGGGCCCACATTCCAAAGAGCACTTTCGGATTTCACCGGCCATTTTTTACAGATTTTGATTTCAAGCTACTTACCACACATTTGGGCCTCTAGAATGCCAGGGCAGTATAACTACCCCACAAGTGACCCCATTTTGGAAAGAAGACACCCCAAGGTATTCCGTGAGGGGCATGGTGAGTTCCTAGAATTTTTTATTTTTTGTATCTCCGTACTCAGGAGAAGTTGGGCAATGTGTTTTGGGGTGTCATTTTACATATACCCATCCTGGGTGAGAGAAATATCTCGGCAAAAGACAACTTTTCCAAATTTTTTATACAAAGTTGGCATTTGACCAAGATATTTATCTCACCCAGCATGGGTATATGTAAAATGACACCCCAAAACACATTCCCCAACTTCTCCTGAGTACGGTGATACCACATGTGTAACACTTTTTTGCAGCCTAGATGTGCAAAGGTGCCCAAATTCCTTTTAGGAGGGCATTTTTAGACATTTTGATCCCAGACTTCTTTTCACGCTTTAGGGCCCCTAAAAAGCCAGGGCAGTATAAATACCCCACATGTGACCCCATTTTGGAAAGAAGACACCCCAAGGTATTCAATGAGGGGCATGGCGAGTTCATAGAAACAAAAAAAATTTGGCACAAGTTAGCGGAAATTGATTTTTTGGGTTTTTTTCTCACAAAGTCTCCCTTTCCACTAACTTGAGACAAAAATTTCAATCTTTCATGGACTCAATATGCCCCTCAGCGAATACCTTGGGGTGTCTTCTTTCCAAAATGGTTTTATTTGTGGGGTGTTTGTACTGCCCTGGCATTTGAGGGTCTCCGCAATCATTACATGTATGGCCAGCATTAGGAGTTTCTGCTATTCTCCTTATATTGAGCATACGGGTAATGAGATTATTTTTTTTTCGTTCAGCCTCTGGGCTGAAAGAAAAAATGAACGGCACAGATTTCTTTATTCGCATCGATCAATGTGGATGAAAAAATCTATGCCAAAAAAAAAAAGGAGGGGAAAGGCGTCTGCCAGGACATAGGAGCTCCGCCCAACATCCATACCCACTTAGCCCGTATGCCCTGGTTTATCCATTCACATCAATCGATGTGAATGAATAAATCATTGCCGGGATTTTTATATATTTTTTATATATACAAAGTGTTTGCCAAAGCATATGAACACCGCCGCCTCCTCAGCTCATATGCCTCGGCAAAAGGTATCTTTTACTGCAGAGGAGAAATCTCGTCTTGCAGCGCCGCATACACTGACTTGTGTGTAATCTGACAGCAGCGCAATGCTTCTGTCAGAATGCACATCAGTGCTGCAGCTAGTCGATCGGTTGGTCCACCTGGAAGGTAAAAAAAACAAAACAAAAAAGAAAAAAACAGGCCGCAACGCAATAAATTTTATTAACTTTATAATAACTTTTGAACAGAACATATAAACTTTTTTTTACTTTTTGAACTGAAAGTTAACTTTTTTGCTTACTGGTTTTTTTTTTTTGTTGTTTTTTTTTTACCTTTATAGGACAAACCTCTCCTTCCCCATGGGACAATGTGCAAAACGCAAATCGCCCAAAGATGTGGCGAAGTACATTATTCACTTTATCCCAGGTGAAAGGAGAGGTTTGCAGTAGCTGTGAGTGTAAGGGCCTTAAAGCCCTGTGTGCCTGTCCTGTGAGATGCAATCCCTATGCTAAGTGTACCTGTGTGTGGTACTTCCGGAAACACTCTCCAAAGCATAGGGCAGGGTGGTCAGGACAGTCAGGACAGAAATAGCGGGTGTCACGCCTTATTCCACTCCTGCTACAAACACAACATCTTTTTTGGGGTGACGGTTGGGTTGAGGTACCAGGAACGACACTGGGGAAATGTCGCTCGTGTAGACGGCTCACTACACTGGTGGATGGGGCCACGGAACCTCCTGGATACAGGAGGTTCTCGATGATATCTTCCTGAAATTTGAGGAAGGATCCCGTTCTCCCAGCCTTACTGTAGAGAACAAAACTATTGTACATCGCCAATTGAATCAAATATACAGACACCTTCTTATACCAGCGTCTGGTGCGTCGGGAAACTAAATAGGGAGCCAACATCTGGTCATTGAAGTCCACCCCTCCCATGAGCGAATTATAGTCGTGGACTGAGAGGGGCTTTTCAATGACACGGGTTGCCCTTTCAATTTGTATTGTCTTGTCTGCGTGAATGGAGGAGAGCATGTAAACGTCACGCTTGTCTCTCCATTTCACCGCGAGCAGTTCTTCGTTACACAAGGCAGCCCTCTCCCCCATTGCAAGACGGGTGGTAACGAGCCGATGGGGGAAGCCCACGCGACTAGTTCGCGCGGTGCCACAGCAGCCAATCTGTTCTAGGAACAAATGCCTGAAGAGGGGCACACTTGTGTAAAAATTGTCCACATAAAGATGGGACCCCTTGCCAAATAAGGGTGACACCAAGTCCCAGACTGTCTTCCCACTGCTCCCCAGGTAGTCAGGGCAACCGACCGGCTCCAGGGTCTGATCTTTTCCCTCATAGATCCAAAATTTGTGGGTATAGCCTGTGGCCCTTTCACAGAGCTTATACAATTTGACCCCATACCGGGCACGCTTGCTTGGGATGTATTGTTTGAAGCAAAGGCGCCCGTTAAAATGTATTAGGGACTCATCTACGCAGATGTTTTGCTCGGGGGTATACAAATCTGCAAATTTCTGGTTGAAGTGGTCTATGAGGGGCCGAATTTTGTGGAGCTGGGTGGCATCTGGGACGAGAGGTGCTGTTGTCGCTAAAGTGCAGGAAACGCAGGATGGTCTCAAAACGTGCCCTGGACATAGCAGCAGAGAACATGGGCATGTGATGAATCAGGTTCGTGGACCAATATGACCGCAATTCATGCTTTTTGGTTAGACCCATGTTCAGGAGAAGGCCCAGAAAAATTTTAATTTCGGAAACTTGGACTGGTTTCCACCGGAAAGGCTGGGCATAATAGCTTCCCGGGTTGGCGGATATAAATTGTGTGGCATACCGGTTTGTCTCTGCCACGACTAAGTCCAAGAGCTCCGCAGTCAAGAACAGCTCAAAAAATCAGAGGGCCGAACCGATCTGAGCTGTCTCAACCCGAACTCCAGACTGGGCGGTGAAAGGGGGAAATACAGGTGCGGCTGAAGTTGGTGACTGCCAATCAGGGTTTGCCAGCACCTCAGGGACTCTAGGGGCTCTACGGGCCTGTCTTTGCAGTGGCTGCGACGGGGTAACTATTGCACGTGCCACCGTACCAGCTTCAACTGCCCTTCTGGTGCTCGCCACTTCACCATGTTGTACGGCAGTGCTGGTACTAGGTCCAGGGAGGGCTGCGCTGCTGGTGTATGCCTCACCACGTGATCTGACAGCGCCAGCCCCACTCTGCTGCCCTTGAAACGGATCCTGCACAACCTGTGGTCTAGCCACATGGGGCCGGGTACTCCTGCTGCTATCAGGGACCTCAACCTCCTCGTCCGAACTCTGGGTCAGACTGCCACTGCTCTCTACAGGTTCATATTCTGACCCGCTAGATTCGTCAGATGAGGGTTCCCATTCCTCATCCGACTGGGTCAGAAGCCTGTAGGCCTCTTCAGAAGATTACCCCCTGTTTGACATTTGGACTACTAAATTTAGGGGTATTCCCTGAGACTACCCAAGAAAAAAAGCAAGCCTGTCTTACAAAGGTGAGGCTTACGAAGTACCGGAGGCCGCTGCGATTGATAAAAAATATCAAAACTGAATTTTTTATCGCCGCAGCGCTTGGAAAGTGATTGTGCAGTGATCAAAAAAATATATATTTTTTGTCACTGCGGCGGGGCGGGCGTGGGTGAACGCATGTGTGGGCGACCGATCAGGCCTGATCGGGCAAACACTGCGTTTTGGGTGGAGGGCGAGCTAAGGTGACACTAATACTATTATAGATCTGACTGTGATCAGTTTTGATCACTTACAGATACTATAAAAGTACAAATGCTGGTTAGCGATACGCTAATCAGCGAATCAGTGACTGCGGTGCGGTGGGCTGGGCGCTAACTGACGCTAACTACCTAACCAAGGGGCCTAAACTATCCTAAAACTATCAGTCAATACCAGTGAAAAAAAAAAGTGACAGTTTACACTGATCACTTTTTTCCTTTCACTAGGTGATTGACAGGGGCGATCAAGGGGTGATCAAGGGGTTAATTCGGGTGATGGGGATGATCTGGGGCTAAGGTGAATTGTTTGGTGCTACTTACTGTGATGTCTGCTCCTCTGCTGGAACCAACCGACGAAAAGGACCAGCAGAGGAGCAGACAAGCCATTTAACACATCATATTTACTAATATAATGTGTTAGATGGCTTTTCATTTGTTTTTTTTTAAATCATCAGCTTGCCAGCGACGATCATTGGCTGGCAAGCTGATGACCCGACCCACCTCTAACTTTTGCCGGCCCGCGATGCGCATGCGCGGGCCGGCTTTGAGCGAAATCTCGCGTCTCGCGAGATGATGCGTATATGCGTGACTTTGCGCAGGGCTGCCGCCTCCGGAACGCGATCCTGCGTTAGGCGGTCCGGAGGTGGTTAAGATTATAGAGAATCTGTTGAGTGAACTTATATGGAGGGGGCGGAAGCCCAGAATTAGGAAACAAATATTGCAATGCCCAGAAGAAAAAGGGGGATGTCGGTTCCGGATTTAAAACTTTATTTTTTGGCAGGTCAAATAAATAAGATTCAGATATGGAGTGCTCTCCAGATGTATAGATCAAGTATAGCAATAATTAATAAAATATTTGTTCTTTATTGAAGGCAGGAGAGGTTTTCAAATATCAGTTTCCAAAATCCCCTACAATAAAATGAATGGCCAAAAGCTGTCAGAATGTAAAATCCCTATGGCATGAGAACTTGTTACATGATGATTCCCTGATAATAGTATAATTCAAGGTTGGAAGAACTCGATACAATAGATAGGGAAATATGGATGAAACATGGAGTCTTCAGCTTATGGCAGGTATGGTAAAACGGGGATATGATAGGATTCCAAGAAACTAAAGAAAGGTATGGTTTTCTGGATAGGGAAATCATTTATTATTTCCAGCTGAGACATGCATTAAGAGAGAAAATAGGGAAGGGGTATAAAATTAATAGACTCCCTCAACCATTAATTAAGATATTACACTTACCAAGAGAAGGGAAGCACATATCAAGAGTTTATAATATATTAATATCCCAAAGATCGGAGAGAATAGGGATATTAAATGTAAAGCGAAAATGGGAGGGGATAGTTGCATAAATGAGTGAAGAAAGATGGGGTCAGATTGTGGGGGATAGAAGGAGAATCACAAGAAACCCTTCCCATAGAACAATGCCGTTTTTTTTATGCATCGTTTATATTATTCCCCAAAAATGCTTATGCGGTTCTATAAGAACAAAGAATTTAGATGTCAGAAATGTGGGGAAAAGGGGGTAGATGATATGTATCTAATATGGGAATGTACCCATATACAGGCATTTTGGAATATGGTGATTTTGCAGATAGAACAGGAGTATCGGGTTAAAATTACTAGGAATATAGAAGTATGCATTTTGGGAGAAATAGGAAGTGAGGGCGATAGAGTATCTCAGGAGAGTGTGACTAAATTATTATTTCAGGCAAGGAGATCTATAATTAAACATTGGGTAAAAAAAGATCCTCCCACTTTGAGAGAATGGGAGAACCAAGTAAAATGTGTAATTAACTGTGAATTATATAGTATTAAATCCCAGAGGAAAAATGGGGTGTTTAAAAAGCAATGGAGGAGATGGTTGATATGAGGAGGGGAGGTGAGAGCGGAGAGGGGGTTCCTTATTTCCCTTTTTTTTTTTGTCTCATGTGCTTTCCCACGGAGACTGGAGATATGGGGGCGGGGGGAAATATGTACATTGTGATTATTTAATTGTAATGTGTAATAAGATAAAAGTTAATATGATGATAGATATGATATGTTTTAGAAACCATTAAAGAGAATTATTTACGGACAAAAAAAAATATTTTTTAAAACACATAAAATTGTATTGTATTATTGTTAATAAAAACAAGTCTGTGCCAAAAAAATAAAATAAAATAAATGTCTGTCAAACTCTGCAGAAAGATGAGATGGCTGAAAAATCTTCATGGCGGTCTGGTCTGAAAGGAGAGGATGAGGACAGAGAACATCTACATCAAAGGAGACGTCACTGGATGGAAGAGGTATGTGGACCTGTATTAGGCTACTTTCACATCTGCGTTAGTGATTCTGGAAGGCTGTTCCAGCAGAGAACAGCCTGCTGGAATTCACTGGATCTGGCACTGCTGGATGCAGACAGAATGCCCGCTGGCCCCATTGACTATAATGGGGTACGGCAAAGATCCGGCCACAATCTGGCAAAAATGCAGACAATCAGCGAGACACAAACTGCTGCCTGCTGCGGTTTGTGTCCGGCCGATTCCTTGCATTTTCTGCCGGATCAGGTGGCCGGAGCGTAATGCCGCAGGTGTGAAAGTAGCCTTACCCTGTATGTTTTGTATTGCTATAAGTAATGTTAGGATGGAATAGGTTAGGTTTCAAATTTGCCTTGGGGCGGGGGGGCAGGCACATTCTTGGCACAAGGGCCCTCTGCTGTCTGTGTCCGCCCCTGTAGCAGCGTCCTGTCCCTACATTAGTCAGAGCAGAATGGCGTCGCACCATGTGATCCAGCATTTATCCATGCAGGGTCACATGGTGTGCCAGCCAATCACAGCCATGCTAATACTAGGTATGACTGTTGTTCCACTTGACTTTTTTGTTCCATAACCCTCAGGATCATTTAAGAAATTCCAAATGACTGTCTTACTGCGTCCCACCTCAGCAGCGATGGCGCGCTGTGAGAGACCCTGCTTATGCAGTTCAACAACCCGACCACGTTCAAAAAGGGAGAGTTTTTGTTGCCTTTGCCATCACAACGTGTGACTACCTGACAGAACATGACAATGAATCCACATCTTTGCACAGATTTGGCCTTTGAAAGGCATGTGGTCCTAAAATTTGGATCAGCTGAAAAACAGCCTGTTTCAGTTTAATCGTTATTTTCAATTAATTGAATGCTCAAAAAATGTTTTGTCTCACACTCATTTCTTCTTGTTGGATCCAACAATGTAAGATCCAATAATGTAAAATATGATTTTTTGCCATTTTTCAAGTGGTCTTAAACTTTTGATCAGGACTTTTGATCAAGCCTTTTGTGGAGTGTATAAGTGGAAAAAAGAAAAATATATTTGCCTTTCAGCGGTGCAGTTATATATTCTAAAGCCTTTTGTGTCATGTATAAGTGGAAAAAAATAAGGGCCTGTTTGCCGTTCAGTGGTGCAGTCATATGTTCTAAAGCCCTTTTTGTCCTGTATTAATGCAAAACAAAAATATATTTGCCGTTCAGCGGTGCAGTTATATGTTCTAAAGCCTTTTGTGGAGTGTATAAGTGGAAAAAAGAAAAATATATTTGCCATTCACTGGTGCAGTTATATATTCTAAAGCCTTTTGTGTCATGTATAAGTGGAAAAAAATAAGGGCCTGTTTGCCGTTCAGTGGTGCAGTCATATGTTCTAAAGCCCTTTTTGTCCTGTATTAATGCAAAACAAAAATATATTTGCCGTTCAGCGGTGCAGTTATATGTTCTAAAGCCTTTTGTGGAGTGTATAAGTGGAAAAAAGAAAAATATATTTGCCGTTCAGCGATGCAGTTATATGTTTTAAAACTTTTTTATCATGTATGGAAAAAAAAAGGGCCTATTTGCCGTTCAGCGGTGCAGTTATATGTTTTTTTTTTTTTTTTTTATAAACAATTTTTATTGATTTTTAGTTTATAAATTCTGGGGAGGGTCCAATTAGGAGGAATTTCTTTCTGGTACCTAACTCCCAGTTAGACAGTTCTTCTAAGCGGTAAATTTGGTCGACTCTGTTTCTCCAATGGTCAATGGAGGGAATTTCAGCAGAGCGCCATTTCGTGGGAATTAGGAGCCTAGCTGCTGATAATAGGTGTTTTAATAATCCATAACATTTATCATGTTTGGATACATCTAGGGATAGAAGGGCAATTTCAGGTGTGCATGGGGAGTTAGAGCCACAGATAGAGTTACAATTTCGGAAGATCTGTCCCCACCAAAGTAATAGAGGGGGGCAGTTCCACCATATATGGATAAAAGTGCCTTTTTCTGAACCGCACCTCCAGCACAAATCAGGAACGTCGGGGTATAGGAGAGCTATTTTATCAGGCGTTTTATACCATCTGGACAAAATTTTATAACCGTTCTCCTGCATCCGGACGCACCTTGAGACTTTATGTGGAGTGATCAGTGGATGAGGGGGAGTGGATGATCTAACTTCTGTAGTGGCTAGAGAGTATATATCTCTGATTTGAAGAAGGGGAGATAAAGAGAAAACATTGACTTGATTGGAAAAGAACCATTTCCATACTTTGATGGTAGCACGTATCATTGGGTTACCCAACTGAGGAAGTGGTGTAAGGGGTTTGTCTGACAGTAGAAGGGATCTAAGGGAAGAGCTAAAGTTAGAGTTTTCAATATGGAGCCACAATTTATGTGGTGGAGAGCGAATCCAGTCAATAGCTCTACAAAGGTGTATAGCTTTCATGTATAATTCAGGATCAGGTAGATTAATACCCCCTAGCTGTTTTGGTCTAACAAGGGTGGAGAGTGAGATTCTAGGCCTTTTCCTATCCCATAAGAACTGCCCTATAAGTGTGTTAAGTTTTCTGAAAAAAGATCGAGGGATCATGATAGGGAGAGCCTGGAGGAGGTAAGTAAGCCTAGGGATGACTAGTGACATTACAATATTTTTCCTTCCAAACCAGGAGAGAAAGTGTTTTTCTAATTAGTCCAAT
Organism: Bufo bufo; assembly: GCF_905171765.1. Lineage (NCBI taxonomy): Eukaryota > Metazoa > Chordata > Amphibia > Anura > Bufonidae > Bufo > Bufo bufo. The sequence goes on along the minus strand of NC_053392.1, from coordinate 17,266,078 downwards.
TGAGTGGCTATAGACTGTAGGAGAGGAGTGTAATTCAATTGAAAAAGGTCTGGTAAGTGAGCATTAATTTTAATCCCTAAATACGTTATGAGTTGGGTAGACCACTTAAATGGGGAATTTGCTTGAAGTTTTTTGATTGATAAAGGAGATAAACCAGTGTGTAGAATCTGTGATTTTTTGGGGGTTAATCTTAAAATTAGAGAATTAACTAAAGGTATCAAGTGTCAAGAGTATCTTGGGCATGGAGGTACTGGGATTAGTGGTAAGGATTAAAAGGTCATCCGCAAAGGCGGCAAGTTTATATTCTTGGGATCTAATTTTTAAACCTTTGATGGAGTCTTCTTGTCTAAGCGCCTGCATAAGGGTTTCCATGACCAAGACAAAAATAAGGGGGGAAAGGGGACAACCTTGGCGTGCTCCATTTTTAATCTGGAAGTTGTTGGAAATATGGTTATTCACTAGGACCGAAGCGGAAGTGTTGTTGTACATTGCAAAGATAGCATGAATATATGGATCAGGGAAGTTAAATTTCTGTAATGTCACTTTAATGTAGGACCAGTCAATACGGTCAAACGCTTTTTCCGCGTCGGTGCCTAGGAGAACTAAAGGTAACTTTTTGCTAGAGGCATAATACAGGGCGTTTAGGATCTTGGTGGTATTGTCCTTTCCCTCTCTCCCTTTAACAAATCCCACCTGATCAGGGTGGACCAGGTCAGGAAGAATGGATTGTATTCTAGTTGCAAGCATTTTTGCTAGAAGCTTCAAATCCATGTTTAGAAGGGAGATTGGGCGATAATTAGCACATATAGTGGGGTCTTTTCCATCTTTAAGAATGATTGTGATAACAGCTCTCGTCATGTCTGAAGAAAGGGGAGAGTTTAACAGGGTTTGGTTACAGACTCGGAGGAGATAGGGAGCTAATGTGTTTTGGAAGGTTAAGTAGTAGACAGTCGGGAGACCGTCGGGCCGGGACATTTATTTTTTGGAGAGGCTTTTAGGGCCCTGGTGAGTTCTGCTAGATCAAAAGGTCTTGAGATGTCTTCTCTCTGGGATGGGGTCAGGGATGGTAGTTTAAGGGTATCTAAAAAAGAGTTGGGATGAAGATGTGACCCAGTGTTAGATTGGGGATCAGAGGGGGTGGACGGGGGTAGATTATAAAGGTCTTTATAAAAAAGACGGAATTGTTCAGCAATAGACTCTGGTGAATAGAGTTGGTGTCCTTGGATAGATTTAATAGAGGTCACATATCTAGCATTTTTTCTCTTTTTTATACGGTTCATCATAAATCTTGAGGCTTTGTTGCCATGGGCATACAATTTTTGTTGGGAGGAGAGGCAGTATTTGGCAGATTTTTTATTTAATACATTTTTGAGCTCGGATCTAAGAGTCAGTAGCTCAGAAAGTTGTTGAGGGTCTAGTGACTGTTTATGTAGGCTCTCTAGGGTGTGTATGCGGTCTAAGAGGGAGGAAAAGTATTTGTCTGCTAATTTCTTTAGATAGGAGCATTTGCTTATGAAGTGTCCACGAATAAAAGCTTTGTGGGCATCCCATAATATTTGTGGGGAAACTTCAGGGGAGTCATTGGTCTCAAAGTACTGATCCAGGAGAGAGGTGAAGTGAGTTACATGTCCAGTGTCACTCAATATGGACTCATTTAGTCTCTAACTGGAGGGCTTACCAGAACCAGGTTGTAGGTGGAAGGAACAGAAAACTGGAGAGTGGTCTGAAATGGTGATGTTTCCAATTTGAGGGTCTGAGGATTGGTGCAGGAAGTCTTTTGGTACGAAGATATAGTCAATCCTGCTATAGGAATGAGATGGAGCAGAATAGAAAGTGTAATCAATAACTGATGGGTTCATACATCTCCATACATCAATCAATCCCATGGTATGTAATTTACTTTTTATTTTTTTCAAGAGTTTGCCTGAAATAGAGGACTTCTTAGACGAAGTGTCTGTGGCAGGGTGTAAGGCTATGTTTAGATCTCCTGCCATGATAACTGTTCCCTCCCTGACATTTTCTATCATAGAAAGAACTTCTAGGAGCCAGGGGACTTGATCATAGTTAGGAGCATAAATATTCACCAGAGTAAACATTTTATGGCCAATAAGTCCCTTTAAGATAAGATATCTTCCCTCTATATCCGCGATGTGGGAAGAATATTGGAATGGGAAGTTTTTTTTTAAGCCAATACTGACTCCCCTGGAGGCCGCTCCATCAGAACCATGATGATACCATTCAGGGAATCTAGAATAGGAGAGATCTGGGTACTTCCTCTGTTTATAATGGGTTTCTTGGAGAAAGATAATTGAGCATTTCTCCTTCCATAAGAGGGAGAGGATTTGGGATCTTTTAGAAGGCGATCTTAATCCTTTCACATTGAAGGATGAGAGTTTAAAATCTGTCATGAGGGATTAAATGGGGAGTGGAGGGGGGAATAAAAATCGCCATGTTTTTTAATAACAGATAAGGGGAGGTGAAAATGATTGGCAGCCTCAAGGGGAGTCAGGACCCAACACGTCACATTTTTAAGATCACCTGGAAAGTACATCAGCACTCTTTGACTGTAAAATAACAGAGTTAAATAAAATTTGAACACAAAACAATAACTAAAACAAGGTCGCGTTGGAGCAACCAACATTAATGTAAGTTGTATGGAGTATTTAGCTAGCAGGAAATAGGGGGGGGGGGGTAGAGGTTGTAACCCCATATATAACAACCTGCTATGGGATGTCAGAAGGTTTAGTGTAGAGACCATTAAGATGTTACGGGAGATGGGATGGGGGAAGGGGGAGGGAGAGGTGTTTGGGGGGGGGGTTGGGAGGGGAAAGGAAAGGGGAAAGGAAAAGGGAAAGGAAAAGATGAAGAAGAAAGAGATAGAGAGAGATTTTGGACAGAAGTATCAGTAGGTTACAGACATGAACTGTCCTTCAGATTTTATGAGGTGGACCATGCAATTCTCTTGGGTGTCAGGAGGCTGTTTCTTCTTTTCGCCCTTTGTTGTTTAGGAGTGCCTGCTTTCTCCCAGGGTGCTGTCTTCAGAAGGTCCGGAAGAGAAGTGATGTCTGAAACAGTGTCCCAGCAGGCAATATCCAAGAGTGGGATGTCTGTAGATGAAAAAAGTTCCTGGAGATCTTCATAAGTAGAGATCCTGATGAATTTCCCAGAATAGCTAAATGACAGGCCAAAGGGAAAAGTCCATCTGTATAGGGTCCGTTTTTCAAGGAGGAGGTCAGTAAGAGGTTTAAGAATTTTCCTCTTTTGGAGGGTAACAGGGGCTAGGTCCTGGTAAATCAATATAGAGATATTGCTGAAAGTGATGTTATTTGCTAGTCTTGCGGCAGAGAGGATTTTTTCTTTATCTACGAAGTTTAAGAAACGACATATGATGTCTCTGGGAGGCTCATTACTCTTAGGTTTAGGTCTAAGAGCTCTATGCGCTCTTTCAATTATGAGACTTGAGGAATATTCGCCATCTATGAGTGAGGATGTGATGGTTTTGATCGCAGATACGATTTCTTCATTTGTCACAGATTCCCGTATCCCTCTAAACCGTAAATTATTCCTACGCCCGCGATTTTCCTGGTCTTCCAGGTTAGTTTACAGGGTGTTGATGTGCGATTGACAAATGGAGAGGGATTGGGCCATCGCTGCGCTGTGATCATAGTTGCTTGTGAGGTTTCCAGCGTTTCAACTCTGTGGCCTATATGCTGAATCTCCTGTGTCAGTACAGATAGCTCCTGTTTCAGGGGAAGAAAGGCTTCAGCTAATGCTTGTTTTATAAATCTCCTGAACACAGGTAATGCTCGAGGGGATCCCACGTCTCCTGTATCGCTTTCTACCTCAGATTGACCTTCCTCTCCGTCATCAGGGGCGCGTTCGTTCCGCGGCGCCATCTTGGATTCTTTAGTCCCTGGACCTGAGGCTTGCTTTTTAAGGTATTTAGCCATCCCCGAATTTGGATTCGGAGCTTTAGGGATAGCGACTGGTTCGAGGGGTCTTTGTCCTCCAATATTGACCATGATTTGAGGTCTCTTTAGCTTTCGTTAGCTGATTTCCCAGCAGGTCTGTGTACGGAGCTCAGCATAACGCAGCCATTCAGATCCGGCGCTAGCTCCGCCCCCCATGTTCTAAAGCCCTTTTGTGGAGTGTATAATTGAAAAAAATATATATATATGTTAAGGGGGATATTAATTATTGATATTTATTTAAATCTCACTAATTAATATTCATAAATAGACGTGAGTCGTCTAGTGATGCCTCCGCTTATTTATGTCTATATCAACAACAAATCACTACTGATTGCCTTACGCTAATCACTAAACTAGCTGCATGCGCCTTACTAACTACCGCTAGTAACCACACGTTACACAATAGGTATAAATAACACACAGTATTTATTAATCCTTACAGAACATAACACACGTAATACACTAACAATAAAGTACCAACAATACACTACAACTATTGCTGCGGCGCCTCATTACTACAAAATAATATATTTGTTTATAACTATATATATCTATATCAAGGGAATAGATATATATATTTATAGCAGCACACAGCAATATAAGTACACACACTATAACAACACACTAATACAGTTCTAACTACGCTAAGACAGTCCCAATTCCTCCCCAGAATCTAACTACAATTACAATAATACGCATACATACACTTTACCAGAAGTCCACCCAATCCTGTCAATATACTCTCCCTACGGGGAATAACAAGGGGGTAAATACAGACACTGCTGCTGCTGGGGTAAGCAGGGCAGCCGGGAAGGGTTATCAGGGGTAGAGGCAATACTAGGATAGGTATAAGGGTTGCGTACCAGGGTAGCGGGGGATATGAGGGATCCTGGGGGAACACAGGGGACTTAGGAAGGGTTACCAAGGGTTCAGGGGGTAAGGGTTAATGAGCTGCAGGGGAAGGTAAGGGTTACCAAGGGTTATAGGGGGAAACCAAGGGAAGTAGGGGCTATAGGGGAACACAGGGGAATTAGGGTCCGTTGGTGGTGTAAGGGTTAATGCAGGGGAATCAGGGAATGCAGGGGAAGGTAAGGGTAGATATGGCAGGGGATCGTTGGTGGTATAGGGCAGGGGAATAATATATATATATCGTTGGTGGTATAGGGAGGGTAATATCAAAGGGTTAATAATAGATACTCAGCGGTGGTATGCTCGTTGTCCAGGGGGGCTCGTTTGTCCAGGGGATACTTCTTTTCTGCTGGTGGACTTACCTGAGTCCTGAGCGTAGCGCCGCTGTCCTATTTAAGCTTGGCGGTGCCCGCTCTCAGTCCCACCATTGCCGCCGTGCGCATGCGCACCGCCGGCCTGAACACGTGGACCGGCGTGGTGATATGACGTCACCACGCCGGCCCGCGCATCTCGGAGCGCCCTTCCAGGCGGGAAGATCCTTTGATCCTCCCGCCTGTGGAGCGGACGCACACCTCCGGTGCTGTAATTACAGCGCCGGAGGTCAGCCATCCACAGGGGCATGGGAACTCTTTGTTAGGCACACCATCTCTGGCACTGCTGGAGATGGTGACAAAGGGCAGAGGATCTTATTGATCCTCTGTCCTTTGAAGAGGCCGACAGTTGGACATAATTGTCCAACTGTAGGTCTCCTCCACCACCCTCCAGCAGGCGCAGCGAGCAGGGAAAATTGGGCACAAGAATAACGGCCATATATGTTTATAGATGCTTGAGGCACATCTATAAACATATATGAATGGACATGCCATACATATAGGGGGCAGGTACAATAAGCCCACCTATATTACATATATATGCATATATTATATACATAGGGGCACATATATATCTATAGATGTTTGGGACACATCCATAGACATATATGTACCAATACCCATGAAACCCACCCACATAATATATTCTATATGCATAGAGTTGTATGCTGCCAAAGGGGGCATACATACATCTCCATGTATGCATACACATCCTACCTGGACGGGCCCAGAAAAAGGGCCCATATATATATGCATATATGTCAGGGCATATATACATATATATACTTGAATATGGCACTTCCCTCAACAATATATTTGCCGTTTAGCGGTGCAGTTATATGTTCTAAAGCCTTTTGTGGAGTATATAAGTGGAAAAAAGAAAAATATATTTGCCGTTCAGCGGTGCAGTTATATGTTCTAAAATCCTTTGGTGGAGTGTATAAGTGGAAAAAAGAAAAATATATTTGCCGCTCAGCGGTGTGCAACGGGTGACTCCCCCCATGGCCCTTTAAGAGAAAAAAGTACTTGTTTTCATGATGCAAGTTGCAGAGAAGCAACAAGGGCACATACTGTGGATGGTACCTAGGTGTAGGAATGCCAGAGTGGTGTAGGGTGGCCTAAATGTCCCTTGATGTTGGTGAACGTGACATGGTGCTCCTATCTGGCTGCTCAGCCCATGCAAAGATCTCCATGATAGAAAGTTGCATGTCCACGTACCTCGACTGTGTGACCCCTGATCACCCTATAATAGTGAGGGGACACGACCACCGGCTCCCTACACTTAATACGGAGGGAGTCAGGGTCACCTAGGATCAAGCCAACAGGAAAACACAAATAAAGAAATAGACTTATCTGATGAACCAGCAATAGCAATTTCAAGCAGTGAACAGAATCCAGGAAGAAGTATAAACCGCAAAGTGAAGCAGTATGGGAGGAGATATATAGGGAGGCAATTACTGCTAATAGATGACAGCTGGGAGAAGGAGAAGAGATGTCAAAGCGAAACCAAAACAAAAGAACATCATGCAGAAGGTACTGAAGAACGTCTATCAGAACTTCTCAGAGATCTGACGGTGACAGTACCCCTACCTCTACGAGTGGACTCCGGACACTCAGAGCCCACCTTCTCAGGATGGGACCTATGGAATGCCCTGAGAAGACGAGTGGCCTTGATGTCCGCCACTGGAACCCACATCCTCTCCTCAGGACCATAACCCCCCCAATGAACGAGGTACTGAAGAGAACCGCGGACAATACGAGAGTCCACAATCTTAGAGACCTGAAATTCAAGATTACCATCAACCACAATCGGAGGAGGAGGCAAAGAGGAGGGTACAGTGGGTTGGACATAAGGTTTTAATAGAGACTTGTGAAAAACATTATGGATCTTCCAAGTTTGAGGAAGATCAAGACGGTAGGCAACGGGATTGATGACGGACAAGTTTTTGTAAGGCCCGATAAACTAGGACCCAACTTCCAGGAGGGAACCTTCAATTTGATATTCTTAGTAGACAACCATACCAGATCACCAACATTCAGGTCCGGACCAGGCACACGTCTCTTAACCGCCACATGCTTATATCTGTCACTCATGCTCTTTAGATTATCCTGAATCTTTTGCCAAATAAATGACAAAGACGAGGAGAATCTCTCCTCATCAGGTAAACCAGAAGCCCCCTCTTCAGAGAATGTCCCAAACTGCGGATGAAACCCATATGCACCAAAAAATGGTGACTTATCAGAGGACTCCTGACGACGGTTATTTAAAGCAAACTCAGCAAGGGAGAGAAAAGAACACCAATCCTCCTGATTCTCCGCCACAAAACAGCGCAGATATGTCTCCAGATTCTGATTGACGCGCTCTGTCTGGCCATTCGACTGCGGGTGGGAAGCAGAAGAGAATGACAACCGAACCCCCAAGCGAGAACAGAAAGCCTTCCAGAATCTGGAAACAAACTGCGTGCCCCTATCAGAGACTATGTCTGAATAAATACCATGCAATTTAACAATGTGATCAATAAATGCCTGCACCAGCATTTTAGCATTGGGCAACCAAGGAAAAGGAATAAAATGCGCCATTTTGCTAAAACGGTCCACCACCAGCAGAATCACAGTCTTCCCTGAGGAACGAGGCAGGTCCTTAATGAAATCAATGGACAGATGTGTCCAAGGACGGGAAGGAATGGGTAACGGAAGGAGAGAACCTGATGGCCGTGAATGAGGGACTTTGGCACGAGCGCAGGTCTCGCAGGCTGCCACAAAACCCTCAACTGACTTACGAAGAGCCGGCCACCAGAATCTCCGAGCAATGAGATCCATTGTGGCTCTACCCCCCGGGTGCCCAGCAAGGACAGTATCGTGGTGCTCCCTAAAAACCTTGTGTCGTAAAGCGAGAGGCACAAACAACCTCCCAGAGGGACAAAGATCAGGAGCCTCTGCCTGGGCTGCCTGAACCTCTGCCTCCAATTCAGGATAAAGAGCAGAGACAACCACCCCTTCAGCCAAAATGGGACCCGGGTCTTCAAAGTTCCCCCCTCCCGGAAAACAACGTGACAGGGCATCCACCTTCACATTCTTAACCCCAGGGCGGAACGTGACAACAAAATTAAATCTTGAAAAGAACAAAGACCATCTTGCCTGTCTCGGGTTCAGACGCTTGGCTGACTCCAAGTAGGCCAGATTCTTATGGTCGGTAAACACGGTAATAGGGTGTCTGGCTCCCACTAGCCAATGGCGCCATTCCTCAAATGCTAACTTGATGGCCAACAACTCCCTATCTCCCACATCGTAATTTCTCTCTGCGGAGGAGAGTTTCTTCGAGAAAAAGGCACACGGTCGCCATTTGGCAGGAGAGGAACCCTGCGATAAGACCGCACCCACACCCACCTCAGAAGCGTCCACCTCAACAATGAAGGGCAGAGAGATATCAGGTTGTACCAAGATGGGAGCGGAAGCAAAACTCTCTTTGATACTAGAAAAGGCCTTTACGCGCCTCTACCGACCAGGAGGAAAAATCTACCCCCTTTCTAGTCATATCAGTCAGTGGCTTAACAACAGAGGAATAATTCAAAATTAACTTCCTGTAATAATTGTCAAAACCTAAAAAGCGCATCAGTGCCTTCTGATTCTCAGGAAGCTCCCAATCAAGCACAGCGCGGACCTTCTCGGGGTCCATGCGAAAACCAGAAGCGGAGAGAAGAAACCCCAGAAATTGAACTTCTGGAATCGCAAACACACATTTCTCCAGTTTAGCGTACAATTTATTCTCCCACAGAATGAGTAAGACCTGACGTAGGTGGTCCCTATGAGTTTTGAAATCAGGAGAAAAAATCGAAATGTCATCTAGATACACTAGTACAAATCTCCCCATTAAATGATAAAAAATGCTGTTCACAAAATGTTGGAAGACGGCTGGAGCATTCATCAAACCAAAAGGCATATCTAAATTCTCAAAATGGCCCTCAGGGGTATTGAAGGCCGTCTTCCATTCGTCCCCTTCTCTGACCCTGACCAGGTTGTATGCCCCTCTTAAATCCAACTTGGAAAAAACTTTAGCCCCAACAATCTGGTTAAACAGGTCCGGGATCAGAGGAAGCGGATAAGGGTCACGAATTGTGATACTGTTTAGCTCCCTGAAATCCAGACATGGTCTTAAAGAACCATCTTTTTTCTTAACAAAAAAGAAACCAGCGGCAACAGGTGACTTCGAGGGTCATATGTGTCCCTTTCTCAGACTCTCAGAGATATAAGAACGCATAGCGATCCTTTCAGGTTGGGAGAGATTGTATAAACAAGATTTAGGCAGCTTGGCGCCTGTGATGAGATTAATAGGGCAATCGTATTCCCGGTGAGGGGGAAGCTCCTAAACACCACTCTCAGAAAACACATCCGAAAATTCTGAAAGAAAAGATGGTACAGTCTTAGTAGAAACCTCTGAAAGAGACGTTGAGAGCCAATTCTCTCTGCAAAAGTCACTCCAACCATTTATTTGCCTCGCTTGCAAATCAATGGTGGGGTTATGTTTAGTGAGCCAGGGTAGCCCCAACACTAGAGAAGTAGGTAACCCGCCTAGGACGAAATATGCTACATCCTCAACATGAGCATCACCCACATTCAAACGGATATTGTGAACTATGCCCTTTAATGATTTTTGAGAAAGTGGAGCGGAATCAATAGCAAAAACAGGTATGTCCTTTCCGAAAGTGCATACCTGGAAGCCATGTGTTATAGCAAATTGATTATGATTTATACCTCCACAACAGAAACAAACCCTCCTCTGAGAGCTGAATCCTCAATTGTTAGAGGCAAGCAAACCCAGCTGCATGGGCTCCGGCTCAGAGAGGATTGAGAGAGACTGAGGCTCCTGCGCACTGAATGAGAACACCCCACTGTTCTTGGACTGAGTATGACAGGAAGGAGTGATCTCTCCTCTCTCCCTAAGACACCAGTCAATACGAACAGCTCGAGACATGGCAGACTCCAAAGAGGTAGGTCTCTCATGAAAGGCAAATGCATCTTTCAATCCCTCTGAAAGACCATGGCAAAATTGACTTCGGAGTGCAGCATCATTCCAACCAGTATCAGCTGCCCATCTCCGAAATTCTGAACAGTATATCTCTGCGGACTGTTTACCCTGGCACAAAAGACGCAGTTTAGACTCAGCCAGAGCAATACGATCCGGATCATCATATATCTGACCCAGGGCTACAAAAAATTCATCCACTGAATGGAGGGGCCGTGCCCCTACCGGCAGCGAAAAGGCCCAAGACTGAGCGTTATCCCTGAGCAGCGAGATGATGATCCCCACCCTCCGCTCCTCATCACCAGAGGAATGGGGAAGTAGGCGAAAATGGAGTTTGCAAGCCTCTCTAAAACGAACAAAATTCTCACTACCCCCGGAGAACGTATCCGGAAGCAAGATTTTAGTCTCAGAACAAATTCCATGAACGCAAGCAGAAACGGTCACCTGAAACTGAGAGACAGATTTACGGAGATCTGCTACCTCCAGTGAAAGACCCTGCATGTGGTCAATCAAGGCTGAAACCGGATTCATGCTTAAGACGGTTTTGGCGGTTTATAATGTCACGGATGGTGTTGCAGAAAACAAGAAGTATCAAATAAAGATCCGACTGACTTGATCCCAAACTAAGGAACGAAAGGGTGAGCCCTATTAAAGCCCTAGAGCTCTCCCTGGCTGCTCAGCCAATGCAAAGATCTCCATGATAGAAAGTTGCATGTCCATGTACCTCGACTGTGTGACCCCTGAACACCCTATAATAGTGAGGGGACACGACCACCGGCTCCCTACACTTATTACTGAGGAAGTCAGGGTCACCTAGGATCAAGCCAACAGGAAAACACAAATAAAGAAATAGACTTATCTGAGGAACCAGCAATAGCAACTTCAAGCAGTGAACAGAATCCAGGAAGAAGTATAAACCGCAAAGTGAAGCAGTATGGGAGGAGATATATAGGGAGGCAATCACTGCTAATAGATGACAGCTGGGAGAAGGAGAAGAGATGTCAAAGCGAAACCAAAACAAAAGAACATCATGCAGAAGGTAATGAAGAACGTCTATCAGAACTTCTCAGAGATCTGACGGTGACACTCTGCTGTGCTGACAGGCTTAAATAGAATCTCTGGTTCTGCAGGGTGTTGCAACTTCTCTCTTATAGTCTGACTCTTGGTTTGTCCAGGGAAGTATACTTCCTGGCTTCAGAGGCTCCAAGCTGTGTCCTCCACATCCAGCAGAACTGAAGCTGCTCTAGCTGGCTAGACAAGGCTTCGCATGGACACATCAAATGGCGACGTGCCCAGCTTCTTACTTCCTTGGAGCATGGGAGTGTCATGTACTATCATCCCTCTACGATGCAATTAGAAGGGTGGCCTCATCCTGTATTCCCTTCCTAGCACCAAGGCCTTATAATTATTTACACTTTGTCACCTTGATGTCTGACCAGGTAGCACTCAAAATTTTCCTTGGGAATGCACAAGGTCGTAGAACATACACAAATTAGGAGGATGAGGCAGTGCTTTCCAATCTCTCCCAGAGCACTATTCCCTCCAAACCCACATAAAATACACATTAGCAGCGGGTTACCCTTGGCGGTGTCAGATCTGCTTGTGACTTACCACTTAGTTCCCCCTGTGTAGCAATAAAATACAATGTATACCTAGGCTATCTAGCTAACACAAGGCAAAGTAAGAACCATTAGTATTTAGCATCCTCAGAGGCAGTCCATAATGAACAATGACGATACCAGACATCCTCAGAGGCAGTCCATTTAAGCAAGAGAACGGTTCTGACTAGAGATGAGCGAATCGAAGCTGACGAAGTGGAATTCAATCCGAATTTTTAGGAAAAATTTGACATGCAACGAATGCAAATTTTCTTGTGCTTCGTGGTAACAAATCGCAATTTTCCTAAAATGGATGCTGCACGTGTGAGGACATGGAGAAAGGAACTCAGGTAACGCAGGATCACCCATAATGCCATGCGTGTATGCAGCCAATCAGCAGCCAGCCAGCCCTGTGAGGTCACAGTCCTAAAAATATGGCGGCCATCTTAGATTCAGACATTTTCCAGCATTCTGAGTGCAGGGACAGACATGAGAAGGCGCTAGGGACAGCAATAGGAAAAACCTCATTGTGAAAAAGAAACCTGAAAAAAAAGATTTATTACTTAAGTGCAGGGAAAGAATATGGAGAAATCATTTCATAGCATCTTAGTGCAGGGAGAGACGTCAGAAGGCTCTAGGGACAGTGCTAGAAAAGCAATTTGCAGTGCAGGGAAAGATTATTTGGGAATCCAAATAGCCATTAGACAGCTCTGTCATTCCAGCAATTTGTTCTTTTTATTGGGGTGCAAGTGCTATGTTGAAAAGCCTTTAGTGGACTATTTCAGTACATAAAGATAAATATATATGCATTTCACTGTTGCAGTTATTTGTGACGAAAGCGTTTAGTGGCCTATTTTAGTACAAAAAGAAAAATATATACACACTTCTCTGTTGCAGTTATTTGTGGTGAAAGCGTTTAGTGGCCTATATCAGTACAAAAAGAAAAGTATATTAGCACTTCACTGTTGCAGTTATTCGTGATGAAAGCGTTTAGTGGACTATTTCAGTACAGAAAGAAAAATATATATGCACTTCACTGTAGCAGTTATTTGTGGTGAAAGCATTTAGTGGCTATTTCAGTACAAAAATAAAAATATATACAAATTTCACTGTTGCAGTTATTTGTGGTGAAAGAGTTTAGTGGCCTATTTCAGTGCAAACAGAAAAATATATTCTCAGTTCACTTCTGCAGTTATATGTGTTTAAAGCGTTTAGTGGCCTATTTTAGTACAGAAAGAAAAATATATACGCACTTCACTGTTGCAGTTATTTGTGGAGAAAGCGTTTCGTGGACTATTTCAGTACAAAAAGAAAAATATATACGCACTTCACTGTTACAGTTATTTGTGATGAAAGCGTTTAGTGGACTGTTTCAGTACAGAAATAAAAATATATACGCACTTCACTATTGCAGTTATTTGTGTTGAAAGCATTTAGTGGCCTATATCAGTACAAAAAAATATATATTCTCAGTATACTTCTGCAGTTATATATGTTGAAAGCGTTTAGTGGCCTATTTCAGTACAAAAAGAAAAATATATACGCACTTCACGGTTGCAGTTATTTGTGGCGAAAGCATTTAGCGGCCTATTTCAGTACGGAAAGAAAAATATATACACACTTTACTGTTGCAGTTATTTGTGTTGAAAGCGTTTAGTGGCCTATTACAGTACAAAAATAAAAATATATACTCTCAGTTGACTTCTGTAGTTATTTGTGGTTAAAGCTTTTAGTGGCCTATTTCAGTAGAAAAATAAAAATATATACGCACTTCACTGTTGCAGTTATTTGTGGCGAAAGCATTTAGCGGCCTATTTCAGTACAGAAAGAAAAATATATACACACTTTACTGTTGCAGTTATTTGTGTTGAAAGTTTTTAGTGGCCTATTTTAATACAGAAAGAAATATATATACGCACTTCCCTGTTGCAGTTATTGGTGGAGAAAGCGTTTTGTGGACTATTTCAGTACAAAAAGAAAAATATATGCACTTCACTGTTGCAGTTATTTGTGATGAAATTGTTTAGTGGACTGTTTCAGTACAAAAAGAAAAATATACACGCACTTCACTGTTACAGTTATTTGTGGTGAAAGCGTTTAGTGGCCTATTTCAGTAGAAAAAGAAAAAAATATACGCACTTCACTGTTGCAGTTATTTGTGGTGAAAGTGTTTAGTGGCCTAATTCAGTACAGAAAGAAAAATATATGCGCACTTCACTGTTGCAGTTATTTGTGGTGAAAGCGTTTCGTGCACTACTTCAGTACAAAAAGAAAAAATATGTATGCATTTCACTGTTGCAGTTATTTGTGGCAAAAGTGTTTAGTGGTCTATTTCAGTACAAAAATAAAAATATATTCTCAGTTCACTTCTGTAGTTATATGTGTTGAAAGCATTTAGTGGCCTATTTCAGTACAATAAGATAAATATATATGCACTTCACTGTTGCAATTATTTGTGATGAAAGTGTTTAGTGGCCTATTTCAGTACAGAAAGAAAAATATATACACACTTCACAGTTGCAGTTATTTGTGGTAAAAGCATTTAGTGGCCTATTTCAGTACAAAAAGAAAAATATATTAGGGATGTTTTAATTTGCTTTTAATTTATTTAGTTCAGCTAAAGGTACGTCAATCAGAGAAGTGCCAGGCCATGCACGGAGGAGTGGCAGAGGCCTAAATGTTTCTGCGCTGGCAGAGGTCACAGCAGAGTAAGGGGGAGTGGCAGCAGGAGTCGCAGCGAGAGGCCTGAGCCCACAGTGTCAACTAGCAATCGTGTCTTGACCAGCAACCCAGCGGTTCTTGATTGGTTAGCTCGGTCATCCACTTCATCCCATGTGACATCAGACAACCCCAGCCAACATTCAGTGGGTTCGTCAGACACAACCCTTAGTTGGCATGGTCCGGGAGCAGGCCCTGTGCCCTCACCTGTCCTCAACCTGCCTCTGTCCTTTGCTCTTCCCTCAGCCACAGAAGTATTGTATGCTGTGGGCTTAGCTCCACTTTTCAGCAAGGAAGAGCTACTAGAGGACAGTTAGCAGCTACTGCCCAGCCAAGATCTGGAGGAGACATTGGCCGCTTCCTCCGCTAGGCGGACAAATAGTGATGAGGAGAGTGGCGTTGGAGGTGGTGTTGCGAGCGGTCAGGCTTCTGACCCAGAGACCATTGAGGAGGACATCAGAATTGGTTCAGACACTACTCGATGATGATGAAGCCGATCAAACTTGGGATCCGGGTGCAGAGAGGGCTTCATCATTATCAGGATCAAAGGGTGGCAGCTTGCCCGTGAGGCAGCCGCTGAGCCAGCAATGTGGTAGCATGGCTGAGAGTCAGCAGGGTGGAAGCAGTGGGAGGTCAGGAGAAAAACGTGTCCGGGGTAAACCACCTGCTTTGCAGCCGCCTACATGACCAGGAAGTAGTGGTGCAGGGGATCAAGGAGGTATCGGCAGTAGCAGTCAGTCAGTGCGGACTGTTGGGGGTAAAATCACCTACCCGGCAGTGTGGCAGTTTTTTGTTAAGCTTCCGGAGGAGGTTAACATGGCCATATGTAGAATATGTCGGCAGAAGGTGAAGCGTGGCCAGGGTGCCCTGCGTCAACATATGCAGCGTCACCATAAAGTGGTCTGGGAGAACCGTGGCTCCGATGTGGTGGTCCAGCCTGCCGCTGCAACCGTTACATCACCCAGTGGCACGCACCCGGTTTCAGCCATTCAAGGCCCCAACACCTCAGCCCCTGCTGGTCCAAATGCTCCTGCTCCTTCTCCTCGGTCATTCCATCAGCAATTAATCATTAAAGCGATTGCCAAGAGACTGCAGTATGCGTGCACTCATCCAAAGCCGCAGAAGCTGAATGTGCTCCTGGCAAATTGCTGATGCTGCAGAAGGTGGGCCAGTCATTGAGCCTGTCGGTGTCTGCCAAAGTGCAAGGCAGCGCCGACATGTGGAGCTGTAACTACGGTCAGGGACAATACATTTCCTTTATGGCCCACTGGGTGGATGTGGTTCCTGCACAGCCACACCAGCAACTTGGCCAGGTCATGCCACTTCCGCCTCCACGTTGTCACGCCGTTGGTCCTACGACAATGTCCACCTCTGCCTCCTCATCCTCCACCATGTCTTCAGCCTCCACTGCAGGGACAAGTCACAGTGCCCCTCCAGCATACCACATGTGCAGGGCGTGGCGGTGTCATGCTGTTCTGCACCTCGTTTGCCTTGGCGAACTGAGTCACACAGGGGAGGAACTGCTCTGTGTCCTTCAGCAAGAAATCGAATCCTGGCTTTCTCCCCGACAACTCAAAATCGGAACCATAGTGACCGACAACGGGAAGAACATTGTGTTGGTGCTGCGTCAAGGAGGGCACTGCATGGCACACATGTTCAATCTGGTTGTCAAGAGCCTCCGGAAGTCTTTCACCCATCTGCAAGACATCCTAAAAATGGTCAGGAAACTTTGCATGCACTTCAGCCACTCGTACACCGCAAAGCACACTTCAGATGCAGCGGCAGAACGGCATCCCCCAACATAGGCTGACATGCAACGTTTCCACCCATTGGAATTCCACCCTCCATATGTTGGACCGACTATAAGAACAGAGAAAGGCCATCAACGATTTCTTGATGATCCAAGCGGATATGAGTACTCCCCTGTGTAACTTCGATGTCAGCCACTGGCAGCTCATGCAAGACACCTGCCGTTTGCTCAGGCCCTTTGAGGATGCCATGTTGTCAGTCGCCAGGAGTAGGGATGAGCGAACCCGAACTGGCGACTGGCGAATTTTGGGGTGTCCGTGACACGGACCCGAACCCGAACATTTTCGTAAAACTCTGGGTTCGGGTTCGGTGTTCTGCGCTTTCTTGGCGCTTTTTGAAAGGCTGCAAAGCAGCCAATCAACAAGCGTCATACTACTTGCCCCAAGAGGCCGTCACAGCCTGCCTACTATTGGCATGGCTGTGATTGGCCAGTGCAGCATGTGACCCAGCCTCTATATAAGCTTGGGTCACGTAGCGCTGCACGTCACTCTGCTGATACAAGTGTAGGGAGAGGTTGCAGCTGCGACGTTAGGGCGAGATTAGGCAGTGATTAACTCCTCCAAAAGACTTCATTCAGTGATCGATCTACAGCTGTGGATCATTGAACTGCTGCTATTTTTTTCTGGGTTGATCGGCGGCCATTTTGTGTCTTGTGGTGCGCCAGCACAAGCTGCCACCAAGTCCATTTAACCATCAATATTGTGGTTATTTTTTGGCTATATCCTACATCAGGGTCAAGCTGTCATCAAGTGCATTTAACCATCAATAGTGTGGTGATTTTGTGGCCATATACTACATCAGGGGCAAGCTGAGCCTGTCACCAAGTGCATTTAACCATCAATAGTGTGGTTATTTTTTGGCTATATCCTACATCAGGGTCAAGCTGTCATCAAGTGCATTTAACCATCAATAGTGTGGTTATTTTTTGGCTATATACTACATCAGGGGCAAGCTGAGCCTGTCACTAAGTGCATTTAACCATCAATAGTGTGGTTATTTTTTGGCTATATCCTACATTAGGGTCAAGCTGTCATCAAGTGCATTTAACCATCAATAGTGTGGTTATTTTTTGGCCATATACTACATCAGGGGCAAGCTGAGCCTGTCACCAAGTGCATTTAACCATCAATAGTGTGGTTATTTTTTGGCTATATCCTACATCAGGGTCAAGCTGTCATCAAGTGCATTTAACCATCAATAGTGTGGTTATTTTTTTGGCCATATACTACATCAGGGGCAAGCCGAGCCTGTCACCAAGTGCATTTAACCAACAATAGTGTGGTTATTTTTTGGCTATATCCTACATCAGGGTCAAGCTGTTATCAAGTGCATTTAACCATCAATAGTGTGGTTATTTTTTGGCCATATACTACATCAGGGGCAAGCTGAGCCTGTCACCAAGTGCATTTAACCATCAATAGTGTGGTTATTTTTTGGCCATATACTACATCAGGGGCAAGCTGAGCCTGTCACCAAGTGAATTTAACCATCAATAGTGTGGTTATTTTTTGGCTATATCCTACATCAGGGTCAAGCTGAGCCTGTCACCAAGTTATTCTCAATAACTTCACACACACGCTACTGTTCAATTCCAAGTCTAATTCTGTGTGTATACGTTATACCTGTCACCCAGCGCCTAAAAAATAGGCCTCACATTTATATTCATCCAAATCTGTCATTATTGCTTTAGCTGGTCAAGTTATTTAGTGTCCGTCAAAGCACAGTTTTTGTTCTGGGTTGAAATACAATTCCCAATTTTGCAATTCTCAAAATTAGTGGTTTCTGCTGTATCAGGCCTACTTTAAATCTATCCCTAAAAGGGTATATTAGATTCAAGGTGCTGATAGGGTAATTCTCAATAACTTCACACACACGCTACTGTGCAGATCCAAGTCTAATTCTGTGTGTAAACGTATACCTGTCACCCAGCGCCTAAAAAATAGGCCTCACATTTATATTCATCCAAATCTGTCATTACTGCTTTAGCTGGTCAAGTTATTTAGTGTCTGTCAAAGCACAGTTTTTGTTCTGGGTTGAAATACAATTCCCAATTTTGCAATTCTCTAAATTAGTGTTTTCTGCTGTATCAGGCCTACTTTAAATCTATCCCTAAAAGGGTATATAAGATTCAAGGTGCAGATAGGGTTATTCTCAATAACTTCACACACACGCTACTGTTCAATTCCAAGTCTAATTCTGTGTGTAAACGTATACCTGTCACCCAGCACCTAAAAAATAGGCCTCACATTTATATTATAACATAGAAACATAGAATGTGTCGGCAGATAAGAACCATTTGGCCCATCTAGTCTGCCCAATATACTGAATACTATGGATAGCCCCCGGCCCTTATCTTATATGAAGGATGGCCTTATGCCTATCCCATGCATGCTTAAACCCCTTCACTGTATTTGCAGCTACCACTTCTGCAGGAAGGCTATTCCATGCATCCACTACTCTCTCAGTAAAGTAATAATTACTTATATTACTTTTAAACCTTTGCCCCTCTAATTTAAAACTGTGTCCTCTTGTGGTAGTTTTTCTTCTTTTAAATATGCTCTCCTCCTTTACCGAGTTGATTCCCTTTATGTATTTAAAAGTTTCTATCATATCCCCTCTGTCTCTTCTTTCTTCCAAGCTATACATATTAAGGTCCTTTAACCTTTCCTGGTAAGTTTTATCCTGCAATCCATGTACTAGTTTAGTAGCTCTTCTCTGAACTCTCTCTAGAGTATCTATATCCTTCTGGAGATATGGCCTCCAGTACTGCGCACAATACTCCAAGTGAGGTCTCACCAGTGTTCTGTACAGCGGCATAAGCACTTCACTCTTTCTACTGCTTATACCTCTCCCTATACATCCAAGCATTCTGCTGGCATTTTGTGCTGCTCTATTACATTGTCTTCCCACCTTTAAGTCTTCTGAAATAATTACTCCTAAATCCCTTTCCTCAGATACTGAGGTCAGGACTGTGTCAAATATTCTATATTCTGCCCTTGGGTTTTTACGCCCCAGGTGCATTATCTTGCACTTATCCACATTAAATTTCAGTTTCCAGAGTTCTGACCATTCTTCTAGTTTTCCTAAATCCTTTTCCATTTGGCGTTTCCCTCCAGGAACATCAACCCTGTTACATATCTTTGTGTCATCAGCAAAAAGACAAACCTTACCATCGAGGCCTTTTGCAATATCACTTATGAAGATATTAAACAAAATCGGTCCCAGTACAGATCCCTGTGGAACCCCACTGGTAACATGACCTTGTTTTAAATGTTCTCCATTGACTACAACCCTCTGTTGTCTGTCACTCAGCCACTGCCTAATCCACTCAACAATATGGGAGTCCATGCTCAATGACTGCAGTTTATTGATAAGTCCTCTATGTGGGACAGTGTCAAAAGCTTTACTAAAATCTAGATATGCGATGTCTACTGCACCTCCACCGTCTATTATTTTATTCACCCAGTCAAAAAAATCTATAAGATTTGTTTGACATGATCTCCCTGAAGTAAACCCATGTTGTTTTTCATCTTGCAATCCATGGGATTTTAGATGTTCCACAATCCTATCCTTTAATAGGGTTTCCATTAATTTGCCTACTATTGATGTCAGACTCACTGGTCTATAGTTGCTCGATTCCTCCCTACTACCTTTCTTGTGAATGGGCACAACATTTGCCAATTTCCAATCTTCCGGGACGACTCCTGTTACTAATGATTGGTTAAATAAATCTGTTAACGGTTTTGCCAGCTCACCACTAAGCTCTTTTAATAATTTTGGGTGTATCTCATCAGGCCCCTGTGACTTATTTGTCTTCACCTTAGACAGCAAACTTAGAACATCTTCCTCTGTAAAGATACATGCATCAAACGATTTATTAGTCATTCTTTCTAGTGGAGGTCCTTCTCCTTTTTCTTTTGTAAAAACTGAACAGAAGTATTCATTAAGGCAGTCGGCTAGCCCTTTATTCTCTTCTACATACCTTCCGTCCTTTGTTTTTAATTTAGTTATTCCTTGTTTTAATTTCCTTTTTTCATTTATATATCTGAAGAATGTTTTATCCCCTTTTTTCATAGACTGAGCTAGTTTTTCTTCTGCCTGCGCTTTAGAAGTTCTTATAACTTGCTTGGCCTCTCTCTGCCTAATCTTGTAGATTTCCTTATCTTCATTGCTCTGGTTTTTTTTATAATTACAAAATGCTAGCTTTTTATTTTTAATGATTTGGGCCACTTCTGCTGAGTACCACAGTGGTCTCCTCCTTTTTTTGCTTTTACTGACAAGTCTAATGCAATTTTCTGTTGCCTTCAATAATGCACCTTTTAAGTAGTCCCATTTCTCCTGGACTCCATGTAATCCATTCCAGTCTGATAAGGACTCATTTATGTCTAATTTCATTTTTGAAAAGTCTGTTTTTCTAAAATCTAAAACTTTTGTTTTTGTGTGGTGGGGCTCTTTCACAGTTCTTATGACACAGCAGAAACCACTAATTTTGAGAATTGCAAAATTGGGAATTGTATTTCAACCCAGAACAAGCTGGTCAAGTTATTTAGTGTCTGTCAAAGCACAGTTTTTGTTCTGGGTTGAAATACAATTCCCAATTTTGCAATTCTCAAAATTAGTGGTTTCTGCTGTATCAGGCCTACTTTAAATCTATCCCTAAAAGGGTATATAAGATTCAAGGTGCAGATAGGGTTATTCTCAATAACTTCACACACACGCTACTGTGCAGATCCAAGTCTAATTCTGTCCGTAAACGTATACCTGTCACCCAGCGCCTAAAAAATAGGCCTCACATTTATATTCATCCAAATCTGTCATTATTGCTTTAGCTGGTCAAGTTAATTAGTGTTCGTCAAAGCACAGTTTTTGTTGTGGGTTGAAATACAATTCCCAATTTTGCAATTCTCAAAATTAGTGGTTTCTGCTGTATCAGGCCTACTTTAAATCTCTCCCTAAAAGGGTATATTAGATTCAAGGTGATGATAGGGTAATTCTCAATAACATCACACACACGCTACTGTGCAGATCCAAGTCTAATTCTGTGTGTAAACGTATACCTGTCACCCAGCGCCTAAAAAATAGGCCTCACATTTATATTCATCCAAATCTGTCATTATTGCTTTAGCTGGTCATGTTATTTAGTGTCCGTCAAAGCACAGTTTTTGTTCTGGGTTGAAATACAATTCCCAATTTTGCAATTCTCAAAATTAGTGGTTTCTGCTGTATCAGGCCTACTTTAAATCTATCCCTAAATGGGTATAAAAGATTCAAGGTGCAGATAGGGTTATTCTCAATAACTTCACACACACGCTACTGTGCAGATCCAAGTCTAATTCTGTCCGTAAACGTATACCTGTCACCCAGCGCCTAAAAAATAGGCCTCACATTTATATTCATCCAAATCTGTCATTATTGCTTTAGCTGGTCAAGTTATTTAGTGTCCGTCAAAGCACAGTTTTTGTTCTGGGTTGAAATACAAATCCCAATTTTGGAATTCTCAAAATTAGTGGTCTCTGCTGTATTAGGCCTACTTTAAATCTATCAATAAAAGGGTATTTTAGATTCAAGGTGCTGATAGGGTAATTCTCAATAACTTCACACACACGCTACAGTGCAGATCCAAGTCTAATTCTGTCCGTAAACGTATACCTGTCACCCAGCGCCTAAATAATAGGCCTCAAATTTATATTCAGCTAAATCTATCATTACTGGTGTGCCTGTATTAGTGTAATACGGTACCTAAATAGATAGCCAGATAGTGTTAGGTGTCTGTAAAAAAAGGCCTGAATTTGAATTCAATACTTTGGGCCAAATAATATTTTTCTTATTGTGGTGAACGATAACAATGAGGAAAACATCTAGTAAGGGACGCGGACATGGTCGTGGTGGTGTTAGTGGACCCTCTGGTGCTAGGAGAGGACGTGGCCGTTCTGCCACAGCCACACGTCCTAGTGAACCAACTACCTCAGGTCCCAGTAGCCAGCTGAATTTACAGCGATATTTTGTGGGGCCCAATGCCGTTCTAATAATGGTAAGTCCTGAGCAGGTACAGGCATTAGTCAATTGGGTGGCCGACAGTGGATCCAGCACGTTCACATTATCTCCCACCCAGTCTTCTGCAAAAAGCGCACAGATGGCGCTTGAAAACCAAGCCCATCAGTCTGTCACATCACCCCCATGCATATCAGGGAAACTGTCTGAGCCTCAAGTTATGCAGCAGTCTCTTATGCTGTTTGAAGACTCTGCTGCCAGGGTTTCCCAAGGGCATCCACCTAGCCCTTCCCCAGGGGTGGAAGAGATAGAATGCACTAACGCACAACGACTTATGTTTCCTGATGATGAGGACATGGGAATACCACCTCAGCACGTCTCTGATGATGACGAAACACAGGTGCCAACTGCTGCGTCTTTCTGCAGTGTGCATACTGAACACGAGGTCAGGGATAAAGACTGGGTGGAAGACGATGCAGGGGACGATGAGGTCCTAGACCCCACATGGAATGAAGGTCGTGCCTCTGACTTTCACAGTTCGGAGGAAGAGGCAGTGGTGAGACCGAGCCAACAGCGTAGCAAAAGAGGGAGCAGTGGGCAAAAGCAGAACACCCGCCGCCGCCTGCTACTGACCGCCGCCATCTGGGACCGAGCACCCCAAAGGCAGCTTCAAGGAGTTCCCTGGCATGGCATTTCTTCAAACAATGTGCTGACGACAAGACCCGAGTGGTTTGCACGCTGTGCCATCAGAGCCTAAAGCGAGGCATTAACGTTCTGAACCTTAGCACAACCTGCATGACCAGGCACCTGCATGCAAAGCATGAACTGCAGTGGAGTAAACACCATAAAAACAAGGAAGTCACTCAGGCTCCCCCTGCTACCTCTTCTGCTGCTGCCGCCTCGGCCTCTTCTGCTGCTGCCGCCGCCTTGGCCTCTTCCTCTGCCTCTGGAGGAACGTTGGCGCCTGCTGCCCAGCAAACATGGGATGAACCACCAACACCACCAACTGCGTCACCAAGCATCTCAACCATTTCACATGGCAGCGTTCAGCTCTCCATCTCACAAACATTTGAGAGAAAGCGTAAATTCCCACCTAGCCTATTCCCTCGATCCCTGGCCCTGAATGCCAGCATTTCTAAACTACTGGCCTATGAAATGCTGTCATTTAGGCTGGTGGACACAGACAGCTTCAAACAGCTCATGTCGCTTGCTGTCCCACAGTATGTTGTTCCCAGCCGGCACTACTTCTCCAAGAGAGCCGTGCCTTCCCTGCACAATCAAGTATCCGATAAAATCAAGTGTGCACTGCGCAACCCCATCTGTTGCAAGGTCCACCTAACCACAGATACGTGGACCAGTAAGCACGGCCAGGGACGCTATATCTCCCTAACTGCACACTGGCTAAATGTAGCGGCGGCTGGGCCCCAGGCGGAGAGCTGTTTGGCGCACGTCCTTCCGCCGCTAAGGATCGCAGGGCAACATTCTTTGCCTCCTGTCTCCTCCTCCTCCTACTCAGCTTCCTCCTCCTCTTCTTCCACCTGCTCATCCAGTCAGCCACACACCTTCACCACCAACTTCAGCACAGCCCGGGGTATAGAACAACAGACCGACGAGTGGCTGCTGCCGGTGAGTCTCAAGCCCGGCCTGGTGGTGTGCGATAATGGGCGAAATCTCGTTGCAGCTCTGGGACTAGCCGGTTTGACGCACATCCCATGCCTGGCGCATGTGCTGAATTTGGTGGTGCAGAAGTTCATTCACAACTACCCCGACATGTCAGAGCTGCTGCATAAAGTGCGGGCCGTCTGTTCGCGCTTCCGGCGTTCACATCCTGCCGCTGCTTTCAGGCCAGTCTCTTCGAAGTGACTCAGAGGGAGGTTTTTTGCAACAGCAGAGGCCAGGTACAAATGTGGCCAGACAGGGCCCACTACTGGAGGACTAGGAGGACGAGGATAAGGAGGAGGTGGAGGATGATGAGGATGAAGCATGTTCACAGCGGGGTGGCACCCAACGCAGCTCGGGCCCATCACTGGTGCGTGGCTGGGGGGAAACGCAGGACGATGACGATACGCCTCCCACAGAGGACAGCTTGTCCTTACCTCTGGGCAGCCTGGCACACATGAGCGACTACATGCTGCAGTGCCTGCGCAACGACTGCAGAGTTGCCCACATTTTAACGTGTGCGGACTACTGGGTTGCCACCCTGCTGGATCCACGGTACAAAGACAATGTGCCCACCTTACTTCCTGCACTGGAGCGTGATAGGAAGATGCGCGAGTACAAGTGCACGTTGGTAGACGCGCTACTGAGAGCATTCCCAAATGTCACAGGGGAACAAGTGGAAGCCCAAGGCGAAGGCAGAGGAGGAGCAAGAGGTCGCCAACGCAGCTGTGTCACGGCCAGCTCCTCTGAGGGCAGGGTTAGCATGGCAGAGATGTGGAAAAGTTTTGTCACCACGCCACAGCTAACTGCACCACCACCTGATACGGAACGTGTTAGCAGGAGGCAACATTTCACTAACATTTCACAGTACCTGTGCACACCCCTCCACGTACTGACTGATGGTTCGGCCCCATTCAACTTCTGGGTCTCTAAATTGTCCACATGGCCAGAGCTTGCCTTTTATGCCTTGGAGGTGCTGGCCTGCCCGGCGGCCAGCGTTTTGTCTGAACGTGTATTCAGCACGGCAGGGGGCGTCATTACAGACAAACGCAGCCGTCTGTCTACAGCCAATGTGGACAAGCTGACGTTCATAAAAATGAACCAGGCATGGATCCCACAGGACCTGTCCATCCCTTGTGCAGATTAGACATTAACTACCTCCCCTTCAACATATATTATTGTACTCCAGGGCACTTCCTCATTCAATCCTATTTTTATTTTCATTTTACCATTATATTGCGGGGCAACCCAAAGTTGAATGAACCTCTCCTCTGTCTGGGTGTCGGGGCCTAAAAATATCTGACAGTGGCCTGTTCCAGTGGTGGGTGACATGAAGCCTGATTCTCTGCTATGACATGAAGACTGATTCTCTGCTGACATGAAGCCAGATTCTCTGCTATGGGACCTCTCTCCTCTGCCTGGGTGCCTGGGCCTAAATATGTGACAATGGACTGTTCCATTGGTGGGTGACGTGAAGCATGATTCTCTGCTATGACATGAAGACTGATTCTCTGCTGACATGAAGCCAGATTCTCTGCTATGGGAACTCTCTCCTCTGTCTGGATGCCGGGGCCTAAATATCTGACAATGGACTGTTCCAGTTTTGGGTGACGTGAAGCCTGATTCTCTGCTATGACATGAAGACTGATTCTCTGCTGACATGAAGCCTGATTCTCTGCTATGGGACCTCTCTCCAATTGATATTGGTTAATTTTTATTTATTTTATTTTTATTTTTATTCATTTCCCTATCCACATTTGTTTGCAGGGGATTTAACTACATTTTGCTGCCTTTTGCAGCCCTCTAGCCCTTTCCTGGGCTGTTTTACAGACTTTTTAGTGCCGAAAAGTTCGGGTCCCCATTGACTTCAATGGGGTTCGGGTTCGGGACGAAGTTCGGGTCGGGTTCGGATCCCGAACCCGAACATTTCGCTGCCTTTTGCAGCCCTCTAGCTCTTTCCTGGGCTGTTTTACAGACTTTTTAGTGCAGATAAAGTTCGGGTCCCCGTTTACTTCAATGGGGTTCGGGTTCGGGACGAATTTTGTGTCAGGTTCGGATCCCGAACCCGAACATTTCCGGGAAGTTCGGCCGAACTTCTCGAACCCGAACATCCAGGTGTTCGCTCAACTCTAGCCAGGAGTACAGGATGAATGATGTCATTTCACTGCTTCATGTCCTGGAACAGATGGTGGTAACAATGGCTAGTCAGGGGACAGGAGACATAGCGCCTATATCTCATGGCCACATGAGCCCTGTGGGAGCTGAACTGGAAGAGGAGGAGGAGGAGATTGGAGCAAAGGCGATGTGTAGTGAAATGGGTGGTTTTTCTACTCAGCTAACAGGACAGGAGGAGCAGGAGCAGCCAGAGGAGCTACAGGGCGACGAGGAGGAGGAGGCAGAGGACCCAGACACACCTTGGCAGTATGCAGTGGAGATGGAGGCAGGGAGTCCCGCCGAGTCACTTGCACAAATGGCACAATGCATGCTCACTTGCTTGTGTAGTGACAGCCGAATTGTCACCATTCGACAGAGGGGTGACTTCTGGCTCTCCACCTTGTTGGAGCCTTGCTACCGGTCCAAAATTGAGAGGGGGGACAATCTGCACTACTACAGAGATATCCTATGTAGTCAGTTGGCCGCTGCCTATCTGAGCCATCGTCCATCCTCTTGCAGGTCTGACCGGGGGGGCCCTCTGTGCTCACGTTCCACTGCCATGGCTGCTGGGGAGGGGTGAGGTGGCAGGTGCAGTACCAGCTCCATCAGCAGCAGCCTGAATCTACAGTCGCTGATGAGTAGCTTTCTTCACTCGCATATTGAAGAA
This sequence comes from Bufo bufo, assembly GCF_905171765.1. NCBI lineage: Eukaryota > Metazoa > Chordata > Amphibia > Anura > Bufonidae > Bufo > Bufo bufo. Next base: position 17,239,208 of record NC_053392.1, on the reverse strand, counting down.
ACTACTCACCAGCAGCAGCAGGTAGACCTGGAGAAGGACCTGAACCAGCAGGTGGTGGCATACTTGGACAGTACCTTGCTAACCCACATTGAAGATCCGCTGGACTACTGGGCAGTCAAACTGGATTTGTGGCCGCAACTAGCAGAGTTTGCCCTGGAAAAGCAGTCCTGCCCGGCAAGTAGTGTGGCATCAGAGCAGGTGTTTAGTGTGGCGGGGGCCATAGTTACCCCAAGGAGAACTCGCCTGTCCACTCAAAATGTGGAGAGACTGACCTTTTTCAAGATGAATCAGGCGTGGATCAGCCAGGATTTCCACCCACCATCGCCTGATGCATTTGATTAGATCATCCATGCCGCCTCACCCAAACCTTGAAAAAAAGAAACTGGTTTCTTCTGGCTACCTGCCTCACCTACTACTCTGATGCTGCCAACCATCTAATGCCACACATTTGATGCCAAGTGCTCTTTCTTTCACACACCTTCATCAGCAAATACTGGTGTGGCGAAACTAACCTCGCCACTGGGTTTTGGAGGGGCCTGGTTGCCAGCCTATTGCCCCAGGATTATGAGCCCTCTCATCAGCCATGCTTCCTTTGTTTATGCCTTGGAGGTGCTGGCCTGCCCGGCGGCCAGCGTTTTGTCTGAACGTGTATTCAGCACGGCAGGGGGCGTCATTACAGACAAACGCAGCCGTCTGTCTACAGCCAATGTGGACAAGCTGACGTTCATAAAAATGAACCAGGCATGGATCCCACAGGACCTGTCCATCCCTTGTGCAGATTAGACATTAACTACCTCCCCTTCAACATATATTATTGTACTCCAGGGCACTTCCTCATTCAATCCTATTTTTATTTTCATTTTACCATTATATTGCGGGGCAACCCAATGTTGAATGAACCTCTCCTCTGTCTGGGTGTCGGGGCCTAAAAATATCGGACAGTGGCCTGTTCCAGTGGTGGGTGACATGAAGCCTGATTCTCTGCTATGACATGAAGACTGATTCTCTGCTGACATGAAGCCAGATTCTCTGCTATGGGACCTCTCTCCTCTGCCTGGGTGCCTGGGCCTAAATATGTGACAATGGACTGTTCCAGTGGTGGGTGACGTGAAGCATGATTCTCTGCTATGACATGAAGACTGATTCTCTGCTGGCATGAAGCCAGATTCTCTGCTATGGGACCTCTCTCCTCTGTCTGGATGCCGGGGCCTAAATATCTGACAATGGACTGTTCCAGTTTTGGGTGACGTGAAGCCTGATTCTCTGCTATGACATGAAGACTGATTCTCTGCTAACATGAAGCCTGATTCTCTGCTATGGGACCTCTCTCCAATTGATATTGGTTAATTTTTATTTATTTTATTTTTATTTTTATTCATTTCCCTATCCACATTTGTTTGCAGGGGATTTAACTACATTTTGCTGCCTTTTGCAGCCCTCTAGCCCTTTCCTGGGCTGTTTTACAGACTTTTTAGTGCCGAAAAGTTCGGGTCCCCATTGACTTCAATGGGGTTCGGGTTCGGGACGAAGTTCGGGTCGGGTTCGGATCCCGAACCCGAACATTTCGCTGCCTTTTGCAGCCCTCTAGCTCTTTCCTGGGCTGTTTTACAGCCTTTTTAGTGCAGATAAAGTTCGGGTCCCCGTTTACTTCAATGGGGTTCGGGTTCGGGACGAAGTTTGTGTCGGGTTCGGATCCCGAACCCGAACATTTCCGGGAAGTTCGGCCGAACTTCTCGAACCCGAACATCCAGGTGTTCGCTCAACTCTAGCCAGGAGTACAGGATGAATGATGTCATTTCACTGCTTCATGTCCTGGAACAGATGGTGGTAACAATGGCTAGTCAGGGGACAGGAGACATAGCGCCTATATCTCATGGCCACATGAGCCCTGTGGGAGCTGAACTGGAAGAGGAGGAGGAGGAGATTGGAGCAAAGGCGATGTGTAGTGAAATGGGTGGTTTTTCTACTCAGCTAACAGGACAGGAGGAGCAGGAGCAGCCAGAGGAGCTACAGGGCGACGAGGAAGAGGAGGCAGAGGACCCAGACACACCTTGGCAGTATGCAGTGGAGATGGAGGCAGGGAGTCCCGCCGAGTCACTTGCACAAATGGCACAATGCATGCTCACTTGCTTGTGTAGTGACAGCCGAATTGTCACCATTCGACAGAGGGGTGACTTCTGGCTCTCCACCTTGTTGGAGCCTTGCTACCGGTCCAAAATTGAGAGGGGGGACAATCTGCACTACTACAGAGATATCCTATGTAGTCAGTTGGCCGCTGCCTATCTGAGCCATCGTCCATCCTCTTGCAGGTCTGACCGGGGGGGCCCTCTGTGCTCACGTTCCACTGCCATGGCTGCTGGGGAGGGGTGAGGTGGCAGGTGCAGTACCAGCTCCATCAGCAGCAGCCTGAATCTACAGTCGCTGATGAGTAGCTTTCTTCCCTCGCATATTGAAGAAACTACTCACCAGCAGCAGCAGGTAGACCTGGAGAAGGACCTGAACCAGCAGGTGGTGGCATACTTGGACAGTACCTTGCTAACCCACATTGAAGATCCGCTGGACTACTGGGCAGTCAAACTGGATTTGTGGCCGCAACTAGCAGAGTTTGCCCTGGAAAAGCAGTCCTGCCCGGCAAGTAGTGTGGCATCAGAGCAGGTGTTTAGTGTGGCGGGGGCCATAGTTACCCCAAGGAGAATTCGCCTGTCCACTCAAAATGTGGAGAGACTGACCTTTTTCAAGATGAATCAGGCGTGGATCAGCCAGGATTTCCACCCACCATTGCCTGATGCATTTGATTAGATCATCCATGCCGCCTCACCCAAACCTTGAAAAAAAGAAACTGGTTTCTTCTGGCTACCTGCCTCACCTACTACTCTGATGCTGCCAACCATCTAATGCCACACATTTGATGCCAAGTGCTCTTTCTTTCACACACCTTCATCAGCAAATACTGGTGTGGCGAAACTAACCTCGCCACTGGGTTTTGGAGGGGCCTGGTTGCCAGCCTATTGCCCCAGGATTATGGGCCCTCTCATCAGCCATGCTTCCTTTGTTTATGCCTTGGAGGTGCTGGCCTGCCAGGCGGCCAGCATTTTGTCTGAACGTGTATTCAGCACGGCAGGGGGCGTCATTACAGACAAACGCAGCCGTCTGTCTACAGCCAATGTGGACAAGCTGACGTTCATAAAAATGAACCAGGCATGGATCCCACAGGACCTGTCCATCCCTTGTGCAGATTAAACATTAACTACCTCCCCTTCAACATATATTATTGTACTCCAGGGCACTTCCTCATTCAATCCTATTTTTATTTTCATTTTACCATTATATTGCGGGGCAACCCAAAGTTTAATGAACCTCTCCTCTGTCTGGGTGTCGGGGCCTAAAAATATCTGACAGTGGCCTGTTCCAGTGGTGGGTGACATGAAGCCTGATTCTCTGCTATGACATGAAGACTGATTCTCTGCTGACATGAAGCCAGATTCTCTGCTATGGGAACTCTCTCCTCTGCCTGGGTGCCTGGGCCTAAATATGTGACAATGGACTGTTCCAGTGGTGGGTGACGTGAAGCATGATTCTCTGCTATGACATGAAGACTGATTCTCTGCTGACATGAAGCCAGAGTCTCTGCTATGGGACCTCTCTCCTCTGTCTGAAAGCCGGGGCCTAAATATCTGACAATGGACTGTTCCAGTTTTGGGTGACGTGAAGCCTGATTCTCTGCTATGACATGAAGACTGATTCTCTGCTGACATGAAGCCTGATTCTCTGCTATGGGACCTCTCTCCAATTGATATTGGTTAATTTTTATTTATTTTATTTTTATTTTTATTCATTTCCCTATCCACATTTGTTTGCAGGGGATTTAACTACATTTTGCTGCCTTTTGCAGCCCTCTAGCCCTTTCCTGGGCTGTTTTACAGACTTTTTAGTGCCGAAAAGTTCGGGTCCCCATTGACTTCAATGGGGTTCGGGTTCGGGACGAAGTTCGGGTCGGGTTCGGATCCCGAACCCGAACATTTCGCTGCCTTTTGCAGCCCTCTAGCTCTTTCCTGGGCTGTTTTACAGCCTTTTTAGTGCAGATAAAGTTCGGGTCCCCGTTTACTTCAATGGGGTTCGGGTTCGGGACGAAGTTTGTGTCGGGTTCGGATCCCGAACCCGAACATTTCCGGGAAGTTCGGCCTAACTTCTCGAACCCGAACATCCAGGTGTTCGCTCAACTCTAGCCAGGAGTACAGGATGAATGATGTCATTTCACTGCTTCATGTCCTGGAACAGATGGTGGTAACAATGGCTAGTCAGGGGACAGGAGACATAGCGCCTATATCTCATGGCCACATGAGCCCTGTGGGAGCTGAACTGGAAGAGGAGGAGGAGGAGATTGGAGCAAAGGCGATGTGTAGTGAAATGGGTGGTTTTTCTACTCAGCTAACAGGACAGGAGGAGCAGGAGCAGCCAGAGGAGCTACAGGGCGACGAGGAAGAGGAGGCAGAGGACCCAGACACACCTTGGCAGTATGCAGTGGAGATGGAGGCAGGGAGTCCCGTCGAGTCACTTGCACAAATGGCACAATGCATGCTCACTTGCTTGTGTAGTGACAGCCGAATTGTCACCATTCGACAGAGGGGTGACTTCTGGCTCTCCACCTTGTTGGAGCCTTGCTACCGGTCCAAAATTGAGAGGGGGGACAATCTGCACTACTACAGAGATATCCTATGTAGTCAGTTGGCCGCTGCCTATCTGAGTCATCGTCCATCCTCTTGCAGGTCTGACCGGGGGGGCCCTCTGTGCTCACGTTCCACTGCCATGGCTGCTGGGGAGGGGTGAGGTGGCAGGTGCAGTACCAGCTCCATCCGCAGCAGCCTGAATCTACAGTCGCTGATGAGTAGCTTTCTTCCCTCGCATATTGAAGAAACTACTCACCAGCAGCAGCAGGTAGACCTGGAGAAGGACCTGAACCAGCAGGTGGTGGCATACTTGGACAGTACCTTGCTAACCCACATTGAAGATCTGCTGGACTACTGGGCAGTCAAACTGGATTTGTGGCCGCAACTAGCAGAGTTTGCCCTGGAAAAGCAGTCCTGCCCGGCAAGTAGTGTGGCATCAGAGCAGGTGTTTAGTGTGGCGGGGGCCATAGTTACCCCAAGGAGAACTCGCCTGTCCACTCAAAATGTGGAGAGACTGACCTTTTTCAAGATGAATCAGGCGTGGATCAGCCAGGATTTCCACCCACCATCGCCTGATGCATTTGATTAGATCATCCATGCCGCCTCACCCAAACCTTGAAAAAAAGAAACTGGTTTCTTCTGGCTACCTGCCTCACCTACTACTCTGATGCTGCCAACCATCTAATGCCACACATTTGATGCCAAGTGCTCTTTCTTTCACACACCTTCATCAGCAAATACTGGTGTGGCGAAACTAACCTCGCCACTGGGTTTTGGAGGGGCCTGGTTGCCAGCCTATTGCCCCAGGATTATGGGCCCTCTCATCAGCCATGCTTCCTTTGTTCACAAAGGACTTTTACTAACTTTTGAACCCCTGATCTAATTCGTTCCATTTTGGGATATTTTTATTTTATTTTTTTTATTAGAAATCACAAATTAATACATAATCCGATATTAATGAAATCACAGTTCATAATGAAGCATTTATAAACACTATAACTAGATTATACAATTTGGTATAAGTTCACACCTAATATCATAATAAATTAAATTATGGTCACCCCCCTTCCCACCCCCCCCCCCACCCCCATTGGCTGCCGTCCACTCCAATCCATCAACTATAGACTATTAAGAACATTAAGTATAGCTAGGTAGTCCTGCGTGCCACCCTTCCTTTTTATTTCTTTTTTCCTTTTTTTCCTCTTTCCATATCCTCATAGACTCTAATTGCTGGAGATATGAACCCCACTCACTTATCGAGGGCGGGGAGACAGAACCCCAATGCTTGATCAGCATAGCTTTAGCCACCATCAGGCCCCTCATCCAGATGTGTCTGGCCCGGAGCGGGATTTCTGTTTCTGAGAGATAATATCCCAAAATCACTGTCAGAATCCCCGGGTCATAATTCATCGCAGACTCCTTTTGGAGGGTGGAGAAGACCTGTTCCCAATATTTTTTTATTTTACTGCAACCCCAAAGCAAATGGACATAATCCGCATTGACATGTCCACATTTAGGGCAACCACAATCCCGGGCTTTATTTTGAGGGAATTTTCCTAGTGTCTTTGGGGTATAATACAATCGATGCAGGATCTTAAATTGGATTAATCTATGAGCACTGGAAACTGTAGCCCTTCTCACATTCTTATAGATAGTGGACCACTGTAGTGGAGAGCAATTCAGCTCCAGCTCCCACTTACTTGAACTTTTAAAAGGAGTTACAGTTGCCAGTGCAGTTCGAAGTTTAGCATATAATTAGAGTTGAGCGAACACCTGGATGTTCGGGTTCGAGAAGTTCGGCCGAACTTCAAGGAAATGTTCGGGTTCGGGATCCGAACCCGACCCGAACTTTGTCCCGAACCCGAACCCCATTGAAGTCAATGGGGACCCAAACTTTTGGGCACTAAAAAGGCTGTAAAACAGCCCAGGAAAGAGCTAGAGGGCTGCAAAAGGCAGCAACATGTAGGTAAATCCCCTGCAAACAAATGTGGACAGGAAAATGAATTAAAATAAAAATAAAAAAAATAAAAATTAACCAATATCAATTGGACATAGGTCCCATAGCAGAGAATCTGGCTTCACGTCAGCAGAGAATCAGTCTCTTCATGCCATAGCAAAGAATCTGCCTTCATGTCAGCAGAGAATCAGTCTCTTCATGCCATAGCAGAGAATCTGGCTTCATGTCAGCAGAGAATCAGTCTTCATGTCATAGCAGAGAATCAGGCTTCACATCACCCACCACTGGAACAGGCCACTGTCACACATTTAGGCCCCGGCACCCAGGCAGAGGAGAGAGGTCCCGTAACAGAGAATCTGGCCTTATGTCAGCACAGAATCAGTCTTCATGTCATAGCAGAGAATCAGGCTTCACGTCACCCACCACTGGAACAGGCCACTGTCACATATTTAGGCCCAGGCACCCAGGCAGAGGAGAGAGGTCCCGTAACAGAGAATCTGGCTTCATGTCAGCACAGAATAAGTCTTCATGTCATAGCAGAGAATCAGGCTTCACGTCACCCACCACTGGAACAGGCCACTGTCACATATTTAGCCCCCGGCACCCAGACAGAGGAGAGAGGTCCCATAACAGAGAATCTGGCCTTATGTCAGCACAGAATCAGTCTTCATGTCATAGCAGAGAATCAGGCTTCACGTCACCCACCACTGGAACAGGCCACTGTCACACTTTTAGGCCCCGGCACCCAGACAGAGGAGAGAGGTCCCGTAACAGAGAATCTGGCCTTATATCAGCACAGAATCAGTCTTCATGTCATAGCAGAGAATCAGGCTTCACGTCATCCACCACTGGAACAGGCCACTGTCACACATTTAGGCCCATGCACCCAGGCAGAGGAGAGAGGTCCCATAACAGAGAATCTGGCCTTATGTCAGCACAGAATCAGTCTTCATGTCATAGCAGAGAATCAGGCTTCACGTCACCCACCACTGGAACAGGCCACTGTCACATATTTAGGCCCAGGCACCCAGGCAGAGGAGATAGGTCCCGTAACAGAGAATCTGGCTTCATGTCAGCACAGAATCAGTCTTCATGTCATAGCAGAGAATCAGGCTTCACGTCACCCACCACTGGAACAGGCCACTGTCACACATTTAGGCCCCGGCACCCAGGCAGAGGAGAGGTTCATTCAACTTTGGGTTGCCCCGCAATATAAAGGTAAAATGAAATTAAAAATAGTATTGAATGAGGAAGTGCCCTGGAGTAGAATAATATATTGTTAAGGGGAGGTAGTTAATATCTAATCTGCACAAGGGATGGACAGGTCCTGTGGGATCCATGCCTGGTTCATTTTTATGAACGTCAGCTTGTCCACATTGGCTGTAGACAGGCGGCTGCGTTTGTCTGTAATGACGCCCCCTGCCGTGCTGAATACACGTTCAGACAAAACGCTGGCCGCCGGGCAGGCCAGCACCTCCAAGGCATAAAAGGCTAGCTCTGGCCACGTGGACAATTTGGAGACCCAGAAGTTGAATGGGGCTGAACCATCAGTCAGTACGTGGAGGGGTGTGCACAGGTACTGTTCCACCATGTTAGTGAAATATTGCCTCCTGCTAACACGTTCCGTATCAGGTGGTGGTGCACTTAGCTGTGGCGTGGTGACAAAACTTTTCCACATCTCTGCCATGCTAACCCTGCCCTCAGAGGAGCTGGGTGTGACACAACTGCGTTGGCGACCTCTTGCTCCTCCTCTGCCTTCGCCTTGGGCTTCCACTGGTTCCCCTGTGACATTTGGGAATGCTCTCAGTAGCGCGTCTACCAACGTGCGCTTGTACTCGCGCATCTTCCTATCACGCTCCAGTGTAGGAAGTAAGGTGGGCACATTGTCTTTGTACCGGGGATCCAGCAGGGTGGCAACCCAGTTGTCCGCACACGTTAAAATGTGGGCAACTCTGCTGTCGTTGCGCAGGCACTGCAGCATGTAGTCGCTCATGTGTGCCAGGCTGCCCAGAGGTAAGGACAAGCTGTCCTCTGTGGGAGGCGTATCGTCATCGTCCTGCGTTTCCCCCCAGCCACGCACCAGTGATGGGCCCGAGCTGCTTTGGGTGCCACCCCGCTGTGAACATGCTTCATCCTCATCCTCCTCCACCTCCTCCTCATCCTCGTCCTCCTCGTCCTCCAGTAGTGGGCCCTGTCTGGCCACATTTGTACCTGGCCTCTGGTGTTGCAAAAAACCTCCCTCTGAGTCACTTCGAAGAGACTGGCCTGAAAGTGCTAAAAATGACCCCTCTTCCTCCTCTTCCTCCTGGGCCACCTCCTCTTCCATCATCGCCCTAAGTGTTTTCTCAAGGAGACATAGAAAAGGTATTGTAACGCTGATAACGGCGTCATCGCCACTGGCCATGTTGGTGGAGTACTCGAAACAGCGCAACAGGGCACACAGGTCTCGCATGGAGGCCCAGTCATTGGTGGTGAAGTGGGTCTGATCCGCAGTGCGACTGACCCGTGCGTGCTGCAGCTGAAACTCCACTATGGCCTGCTGCTGCTCGCACAGTCTGTCCAGCATATGTAAGGTGGAGTTCCACCTGGTGGGCACGTCGCATATGAGGCGGTGAGCGGGAAGGCCGAAGTTACGCTGTAGCGCAGACAGGCGAGCAGCGGCAGGGTGTGAACGCCGGAAGCGCGAACAGACGGCCCGCACTTTATGCAGCAGCTCTGACATGTCGGGGTAGTTGCGAATGAACTTCTGCACCACCAAATTCAGCACATGCGCCATGCAAGGGATGTGCGTCAAACCGGCTAGTCCCAGAGCTGCAACGAGATTTCGCCCATTATCGCACACCACCAGGCCGGGCTTGAGGCTCACCGGCAGCAACCACTCGTCGGTCTCTTGTTCTATACCCCGCTACAACTCCTGTGCGGTGTGGGGCCTGTCCCCCAAACATATGAGTTTCAGAATGGCCTGCTGACGTTTACCCCGTGTTGTGCTGAAGTTGGTGGTGAAGGTGTGTGGCTGACTGGATGAGCAGGTGGAAGAAGAGGAGGAGGAAGCTGAGTAGGAGGAGGAGGAGACAGGAGGCAAAGAATGTTGCCCTGCGATCCTTGGCAGCGGAAGAACGTGCTCCAAACAGCTCTCCGCCTGGGGCCCAGCCGCCACTACATTTACCCAGTGTGCAGTTAGGGAGATATAGCGTCCCTGGCCGTGCTTACTAGTCCACGTATCTGTGGTTAGGTGCACCTTGCCACAGATGGCGTTGCGCAGTGCACACTTGATTTTATCGGACACTTGTTTGTGCAGGGAAGGCACGGCTCTCTTGGAGAAGTAGTGGCGGCTGGGAACAATATACTGTGGGACAGCAAGTGACATGAGCTGTTTGAAGCTGTGTGTGTCCACCAGCCTAAATGACAGCATTTCATAGGCCAGTAGTTTAGAAATGCTGGCATTCAGGGCCAGGGATCGAGGGTGGCTAGGTGAGAATTTACGCTTTCTCTCAAATGTTTGTGAGATGGAGAGCTGAACGCTGCCGTGTGACATGGTTGAGATGCTTGGTGACACAGGTGGTGGTGTTGGTGGTACATCCCATGTTTGCTGGGCGGCAGGTGCCAACGTTCCTCCAGAGGCGGAGGAAGAGGCCGAGGCGGCGGCAGCAGCAGCAGAAGAGGCCGAGGCGGCAGCAGCAGAAGAGATAGCAGGGGGAGCCTGAGTGACTTCCTTGTTTTTAAGGTGTTTACTCCACTGCAGTTCATGCTTTGCATGCAGGTGCCTGGTCATGCAGGTTGTGCTAAGGTTCAGAACGTTAATGCCTCGCTTCTGGCTCTAATGGCACAGCGTGCAAACCACTCGGGTCTTGTCGTCAGCACATTGTTTGAAGAAGTGCCATGCCAGGGAACTCCTTGAAGCTGCCTTTGGGGTGCTCGGTCCCAGATGGCGGCGGTCAGTAGCAGGCGGAGTCTCTTGGCGGCGGGTGTTCTGATTTTGCCCACTGCTCCCTCTTTTGCTACGCTGTTGGCTCGGTCTCACCACTGCCTCTTCCTCCGAACTCTGAAAGTCAGTGGCACGACCTTCATTCCATGTGGGGTCTAGGACCTCATCGTCCCCTGCATCGTCTTCCACCCAGTTTTGATCCCTGACCTCCTGTTCAGTCTGCACACTGCAGAAAGACGCAGCAGTTGGCACCTGTGTTTCGTCATCATCAGAGACGTGCTGAGGTGGTATTCCCATGTCCTCATCATCAGGAAAAATAACTGGTTGTGCGTTAGTGCATTCTATCTCTTCCACCCCTGGGGAAGGGCTAGGTGGATGCCCTTGGGAAACCCTGGCAGCAGAGTCTTCAAACAGCATAAGAGACTGCTGCATAACTTGAGGCTCAGACAGTTTCCCTGATATGCATGGGGGTGATGTGACAGACCTATGGGCTTGGTTTTCATGCGCCATCTGTGTGCTTTCTGCAGAAGACTGGGTGGGAGATAATGTGAACGTGCTGGATCCACTGTCGGCCACCCAATTGACTAATGCCTGTACCTGCTCAGGCCTTACCATCCTTAGAACGGCATTGGGCCCCACCAAATATCGCTGTAAATTCTGCTGGCTACTGGGACCTGAGGTAGTTGGTTTACTAGGACGTGTGGCTGTGGCAGAACGGCCACGTCCTCTCCCAGCACCAGAGGGTCCACTAACACCACCACGACCATGTCCACGTCCGCGTCCACGTCCCTTATTAGATGTTTTCCTCATTGTTCCCGTTCACCACAATTTTGAGAATGGCAAATTTGGGAATGCTTTTTCAACCCAGAACAAAAAGTCTGCTTTTACGGTCACTACAAATAACTTGACCAGCTAAAACTGTGCAGATTTGGTTGAATAGAGATGTGAGACCTGTTTTTTTTTGCGCTGTGTGACAGTTATAGGTTTAATCACAGAATGACACTTCTATCAGCACACTAGCGTGTGTCTTAGGTTTTTCTGAATGACACTATCAATACCTTCAATGTAAGATTTTCTTTTTGGGATAGATTTCAAGTAGGCCTCAAATACCACAAACTAGTTATTTTCAGAATGGCAAATTTGGGAATGCTTTTTCAACCCAGAACAAAAAGTCTGCTTTTACGGTCACTACAAATAACTTGACCAGCTAAAACTGTGCAGATTTGGTTGAATAGAGATGTGAGACCTGTTTTTTTTTGCGCTGTGTGACAGTTATAGGTTTAATCACAGAATGACACTTCTATCAGCACGCTAGCGTGTGTCTTAGGTTTTTCTGAATGACACTATCAATACCTTCAATGTAAGATTTTCTTTTTGGGATAGATTTCAAGTAGGCCTCAAATACCACAAACTAGTTATTTTCAGAATGGCAAATTTGGGAATGCTTTTTCAACCCAGAACAAAAGTCTGCTTTTACGGTCACTATAAATAACATGACCAGCTAAAACTGCGCAGATTTGGTTGAATAGAAATGTCAGGTCTATTTTTTAGGCACTGTGTGACAGGCTCAACTTGACCCTGATGTAATATATGGCCAAAAAATAACCACACTGTTGATGGTTAAATGCACTTGGGTGACACAGGCTCAGCCTGCACCAGATGTAGTATATGGCCAAAAAATAATCAGACTGTTGATGGTTAAATGCACTTGGGTGACACAGGCTCAGCCTGCACCAGATGTAGTATATGGCCAAAAAATAATCAGACTGTTGATGGTTAAATGCACTTGGGTGACACAGGCTCAGCCTGCAGCTGATGAAGGATATAGCACAAAATAACCACACTATCGATGGTTAAATACACTTGGGTGACACAGGCTCAGCCTGCAGCTGATGTAGTATATGGCCAAAAAATAATCAGACTGTTGATGGTTAAATGCACTTGGGTGACACAGGCTCAGCCTGCAGCTGATGTAGGATATAGCACAAAATAACCACACTATCGATGGTTAAATACACTTGGGTGACACAGGCTCAGCCTGCAGCTGATGTAGTATATGGCCAAAAAATAACCAGACTGTTGATGGTTAAATGCACTTCGGTGACACAGGCTCAGCCTGCAGCAGATGTAGGATATAGCACAAAATAACCACACTATCGATGGTTAAATACACTTGGTGATAGCTCGTGCTGGCGCACCACAAGTCACAAAATGGCCGCCGATCACCCCAGAAAAAAAGTGATCTAAAAACGCTCTGGGCAGCCTCAAAAAAGTGAGCAAGTCAATAATAGCACTTCAATGATCCACAGCTGCAGATCGATCACAGAATGAAGTCTTTTGGAGGAGTTAATCTGCCTAATCTCGCCCTAACGTCGCAGCTGCAACCTCTCCCTATACTGATCATAGCAGAGTGACGTGCGGCGCTACGTGACTCCAGCTTAAATAGAGGCTGGGTCACATGGTGCACTGGCCAATCACAGCCATGCCAATAGTAGGCATGGCTGTGATGGCCTCTTGGGCCAAGTAGTATGACGCTTGTTGATTGGCTGCTTTGCAGCCTTTCAAAAAGCGCCAAGAAAGCGCCGAACACCGAACCCGAACCCAGACTTTTACGAAAATGTTCGGGTTCGGGTCCGTGTCACGGACACCCCAAAACTATACAGTTCGGGTTCGCTCATCCCTACATATAATCTAGATATCTTCACCTTCTCATTCTTCTGAGTGTCACAATAATCAAAAAATAAATTCTCTCGTGGAAAAAAACAGCCCCTAATCCTAGAGGCTTCAAAAGTGTGTTTTAAACGTGTATACATAAACAAATCTAGTGGTGAACTATGAATAACACCAAATTCTCCAAGTGATTTAAAATGACCCCTATATATAAGGTGAGAAACCTTATTGATACCCCTGCGTGACCAATATGCAAAATCTGTGATTTTAGAAAATTCTGCCAGCCCCCTGTTCTCCCACAGAGGGGTAAAAACAAAAGGACTGGAGACTTTAAGAATCTCCTTCAACTTATTCCAAACCCTCTGAAGTGAGCAAAGGATCAACAAAGACTTCCTTAATCCCATATAACCCGTCTCCAAACATGCAAAAATATTATCTATTGGTTTATCCAAAACTTTAGTCAAATACCGTACAAGTAAACTCTCTTTCAAATAGCAACAACGCTGTATCTGTGCACATAGAAAATAACCTTGAAAAAAGGGAAGTGACAGCCCACCATCTGCCTCCGCCAACCAAAGATATCTCTGCTTTATACGCACCCTCTTCCTTCCCCAAATTAGATCGTTGATCAAAATCTCCAGTCTATGAAAGAAAATATTGTCGATCCAAATATGGGAAGCACAAATCGGGAACAAGACAATAGGCAAGATGATCATCTTGATCAATTCTATTCGATCTGTCTGTGCCAATCTCAATTTCTGCCAAGCGCTTATCTTGATCTTAACTTTATTCAGCACCGGGGCCAGATTAAGCTCATAGAACCTGTTTATGGGAACCCCAATCTTAACCCCCAAATATTCCAAAGTATCCTTGGGGGCCAGAACCCGGATCCCCCTCCCTTCGTCTACCGCCTTCCGGTTCAGCGGGAGGAGCAATGACTTTGTCCAGTTAATCATATAACCAGATAATTTACCATAGTTCTCTATTACCTCTATCACATAAGGAAGGATTTTCCATCCCTGATCCAGGAACAGAATCACATCATCGGCATATAAACTTATTTTATCGCTCACTCCCGCTACCCCGAAGCCGACTATACGGTTATCTGCACGGATCCTACAAGCTAACGGTTCAATAAAAAGGGCGAAGAGGAGGGGGGACAAAGGACAACCTTGTCTCATCCCCCTCCGCATCATAACAGGTGGAGAACTGATGCCATTGATCTTAATACTTGCCACCGGGTGTTCATACAACATTTGGGTCATTTCCAAAAATGCGTTCCCCAGGCCAAACTGAGAGATAGTAGCCCACAAAAAGGGCCACTCCATCCTGTCAAACGCCTTTGCGGCATCTAAAGACAGGATGGAGTGGTCTATACTACCCCCAACAGAAAGGTTCAAATAAACCCTATATAGACTCATCTGTATTTGACGACCCGGGATAAAACCAGTCTGGTTAGGGTGGACCAGAGAGGCTATAACCCTCTTCAAACGATTCGCCAAAATTTTTGCAAGGATCTTATAATCCGTATTAAGGATCGATATCGGTCTATATGACCCCATATCGCATGGATCCTTCTCCTTTTTTAGCACCAGAACCATCACTGCCTCTCTAAATGATGGAGGTAGGGACCCAGATGCACAGGATTCATTCAAAACTAGGAAGAAGATCGGAAGAAGTGAATTAGCGTGGCACCTGTACAGTTCAAACGACAGTCCGTCTGGACCAGGGGATGAGTTATACTTTAGGAATGGAAGAATCGCTTGCAACTCCTCCAATAAAATAGGGGAGTCCAGCATCTCTCTATCTTGTACAGATAGCTGGGGGAGCTCCAATTGATGAAGATATTGATCCATATCACTTCGGCTAAACAGACCGTCAGACTTATAAAGAGAAGAATAATAATTCACAAATTCTCCCCCAATCTCCTCTGCAGTGCTCATTTTGGGATATGTTAAATGTCTATGTGGGTGTGGGACATTGTATGTTTGAATGGTGATGTCTGTCCTATTGTCTCCACATGTGTATTGGCAATTTCCCTTTGTCCTGAGAGATAATTGACTTACTCCTCGGTTGTCTCCAGGACAGAGGACATTGTGTATTCTCCTGCCTGTGATAATTACAGCATCCCATTGTACCATAATTATATCACAGGCAGAGGGGAAGATTTTGTGTGGGAGTGTTTTACTGTATTGTTGTCACGAGTAGGAGGTCCCAGGAGAGACCACCGCGTCGTCAAGCAATAAACAAACGGAAATCAGGTACAGACACACAAGAGTTTATTGCACAAACAAAAACCAGGGAAGGCAGCACAGACAAAACATGAGCTCTATGTACTGTCAGCACAGTGGGAGAAAACCCCCACTGCGCCACTGTCTAGTAATACTCCAGAGGGGTGTGACTAAGCAATTCCTGGTATTCACTAGGGCCCCAGATGGTAGGGTTAGGCTTTGTAGCAGGAAGTTGACAGGGTCCACTCTGGAGTGTGAACTAGACAGTGACAGCAGGAACGAATGGACAACAGGTACCAGAAGGTACTGACGGCACATAGGCATATATAACATAGACAGGCAAATACAAACAGGGCAACTAATAACATAACTGGCAGAACAGATAACAGAAACACAGGAAAGAGGACAACAATGAACAAGTAGGGAAACCCACAGAGCACAGACAGACACAGATCCCATGGGTCAGCAGCATGGGAGAGTGGGTACAAACAAGGAGCAGGACAAGACAACACACACCAGGAGAGCTGACACTGAGGAAACCTCAGCCTTATATACAGGTTCCATGGGTGCAGCAGAGAGGCCACACCCATGGAGCAGACAGAGTATTAACTCCTAATAGGAACACAGGGGAGTTAACCCATACAGAACCACAAATAACACACAGAAATGAAACTTCTGCGAGGAGCACCGAACGAGCAAGGACGGAAGGTCACAGGCAGAGATAGTGGCTGTGACAATTGTACGTGGTTATTGGTTGTTTTTACAAAACCCTGTGGGTGGTACTGATGTGTACCAATGTTATATAAGATCAATAAAACGCACAGCTCTGGGTGACCACTGCTTGACCCTCAACATGGAGCCTCGTCTCGTTCTTGGGGGGATTCACTGTATGCTGTTAGAGACTGATTGCTAGGAGTGTAAGCCGCTTGGGTGCGTTTCCTATTCGTCTGCTAGCAGCTATTCGTGAGGTTCCTTTCAGAGTTTGGAGCATTGCCTTGTATGCCGTTACAACTGGTATTGCCACCCACCACCCCACTCTGTCACCGGGTTACTTTGTGGTCTCCTGATGTTGCTGCTGCCATCTCCACACTATGTCACCTTCACACTCTGTGGTCTCCTGAGGCTGCTGGTGCCATATCCACATTATGTCACCTTGCCACTCTGTGGTATCCTGATGCTGCTGCTGCCATCTCCACACCATGTCACCTTCATGCTCTGTGGTCTCCTGATGTTGCTGCTGCCATCTACACACTATGTCACCTTGCCACTCTGTGGTATCCTGATGCTGCTGCTGCCATGTTCACACTATGTCACCTTGCCACTCTGTGGTATCCTGATGCTGCTGCCATATCCACACTATGTCACCTTGCCACTCTGTATCCTTCTGATGCTGCTGCTGTTGCCTCCACCAGACATGGTCATTCTGCTACTCTGTGGTATCCTCCTGATGCTGCTGGTGCTACCTCCACACTCTGTAATTGGGCCACCCTCTGGTCTCTTCATGCTGTCGCCACCTCCAGATCTGGTCATTGTGCCACTTGGTGGCCTCCTCATACTGCCGCCACCTCCAGATCTGGTCATTGTGCCACTTGGTGGCCTCCTCATACTGCCGCCACCTCCAGACTCTGTCATTGTGCCACTCGGTGGCCCCTCATACTGCCGCCGCCTCCACACTTTGTCATTATGCCAATCGGTGGCCTCCTCATACTGCTGCCACCTTAAGAATCTGTCATTGTGCCACTCGTGGCCTCCTCATACTGCTGCCACCTCCAGACTCTGTCATTGTGCCACTCGGTGGCCTCCTCATACTGCTGCCACCTCAAAACTCTGTCATTGTGCCACTCAGTGGCCTTCTCCTGATGCCCAACTCCAGACTGTGTCATTGTGCCACTCGGTGGCCTCCTCATACTGCTTCCCCCTCCAGACCCTGTCATTGGGCCACTCTGTGGTCTCCTCATGTTTCTTCCACCTCACCAATGTCTTAGGTCCACTCTGTGGACTTATCAGGCTGTTCCCACCCTCCCCACTTCATGACGGGGCCACTATTTTGCCTTTCGGCCTGGCTGACATCATCATTTATTTGACCTTTCTTCTGATCTGTCAGAAAGAAGGAAAAATGAGACACACAACGGATCCTGTCTGTGTAGCAGTTGTAAGGCCTGTATGGTCCCATCAGCATTGGTTTATGATTTGGTAGCCAAAAGCAGGAGTGGGTACAAAACACAGAAGACATGCAAATATTCCATTCACGTGTCATCTGTTTTAGTTCCACTCCTGTTTTTTTTGGCATTAGCAATACTGATGGATTACTTAGAAAATTCTGAACGAGTAAAGGCGTATGCTCCACAGACAGGATCCGTTTTATGTGGGATATTGTGTGCTTCTTCTTGACGCTAACATTGACCTGTAAGTGTCGCGGCAGGGAGTGGGGGGAACCCCCCACCGTGCCTCAGCGTTCGCTGCAACGCAGGAAAGCAGGGAACAGGGAGCAGGACACCTCCTAACGCGACCCTGAAGATCTCCCTAAACTCATAATGCATGAGCCGCCTCAGAAGGTAAGGGGGCTGATGCTCTCCAACCTAGAACCCTAGGTATCCCTGCTATGCCCTAAGCCTGAAGACAGGGCAGAGACCACCAATTCATCCAGCACAACGGATGCATGGTGTCTCCAGAAGCCCAGCAGCTGGCCACCAACTAGACAGGGTTCACAGCCAAACGACAGGTAAGTAACAAAAGGCAATAGACAACCTAGGTTACCAGAACTTACCTGCGCCGATGAGATGGACCGGAAACGCACTGTTTAGATGTTTGCTTAAACACCTCCGGGAAAGCAGCCCCCTTACGGAGGAAACACACTACATCACAATAACCTCCAAACAAGGCCCACACCATAACAACATACACCAAGTGGGAGAGGGAAAACAGAAACACGCCAGAGGGGACACACAGACAGAGCAAGGGAAACAATATAATAAATAAGGGTGACTCACATAGACATAATCACAAACAGCCCAGGAGCAGAGCTCCACACCAAGCTGACAACCAAAATCAAACTGACCTTGAGGCTCCACCACACCAACATATAAGGAGGCCTGAGGTCACACCCACCACTCCTAACACACACAACTTAACCCCGTGCACACCAAACGGTGAACGTGCACACATACAAACACATGTTGCCAGAGGCAAACGCATGCATTGACAGCGAGCCGCCTAGCAACAAGCTCAGGCTGCTACACTGCCAACAACACTATGTTGCCAGCGGCAACCGCACGTGAGGCTACCAACTAACAGCCCTCACCTGCGGTAAACAACCAAACCTGGCCACTGGCAACTGCATGCGGCTCTAAGAGTCACGGCCATGACCATAGTCGTGACACTCCAACCCCTCAAAGCTCCCCCCAACAATAAAAGGGGAAGTTGGTGGGGCACAACAAACAATGGGATGGGGGGTAGGGAATGAAAGGTCAGTGTCAGCATATCCCTCCAAGACTGCCGCCAGCAAGCCAGGACCATCACCTAGGTCCCTGGCCGCCAGCCAGCTAAGCAGTCTGAAGGGCATACTGGACACTGCGTCTGACTCAGTAAACGCTCCCACTCCAGGTCGCTGCCAGCAGCCACTCCCCAACCAGCACACCGCCGGAACACCAAAGGAATGCTGCCAGCAGATGACCAGACATAGGAACAGAGAGGGACGAGGGGGCACCAACACAGACAGAGCAAGGGAAACAAAATAATACATAAGGGTAACTCACACAGACATAATCACAAACAGCCCAGGAGCAGAGCTCCACACCAAGCTGACAACCAAAATCAATCTGACCTTCAGGCTCCACCACACCAACATATGTGGTGGAGCCTGAAGGTCAGATTTGTACAAAATGTATTTGCTAAGCATCTCTAAGTTATTAGCATAGCATTTACAATGTAATATACTTTTGTACTCTACCTTTGGTTTGTAGAGTGCTGTTGCCCTATGTGTTTGTCAAATGTATATTTGCAGCCACACTGCGACGTGCACCTACGCATTGGGATGTGCTGACCCCCCCTTTTTTGTGTTTGTAGTATTATATATGGGAGTAGTGGCTGACTCCCATATGCAGGGCCGTGCACTCCCTAGCCTCTTCTGCCTCACAGGCTGATTTTAATTAGCTTGAGTATATAGTTTGCTCAGCATGCATGCTGGTATTTATAGTCCCTGGATTCCATGTAGGCCATTTTGGCTCCACACAGATATGGATCAACAGGGGCCCAGCATGCATGTGGGACCTGCATTTCCTGGATTTCATGGTCGCTGTTATGGCACCCAACAGGTGAGCTTTAGTGTTAGGACCCGTCTTATTAGAGATCGCCTTGGCGTGCGGCAGACGGGCTCAAATGATTTTGTACAAAATGTATTTGCTAAGCATCTCTAAGTTATTAGCATAGCATTTACTATGTAATATACTTTTGTACTCTACCTTTGGTTTGTAGAGTGCTGTTGCCCTATGTGTTTGTCAAACCAACATATAAGGAGGCCTGAGGTCACACCCACCACTCCTATCACACACAACTTAACCCCGTGCACACCAAACGGAGAAAGTGCACACATACAAACACACGTTGCCAGAGGCAACCGCATGCATTGACAGCGAGCCGCCTAGCAACAAGCTCAGGCTGCTACACTGCAAACAACACCATGTTGCCAGCGGCAACCGCACGTGAGGCTACCAACTAACAGCCCTCACCTACGGTAAACAACCAAACCTGGCCACTGGCAACTGCATGCGGCTCTAAGAGTCATGACCATGACCATAGTCGTGACAGTAAGGCTGAGTTGATACTTTAGTTATTTGGTCAGTTTTGGCCCTGTGATTGCCCAAATACAGTTTCAATAAAAAGTATGTGAACCCTTTGGAATGATATGGATTTCTGCACAAATTGGGCATAAAATGTGATCTGATCTAAGTCACAACAATAGACAATCACAGTCTGCTTAAACTAATAACACACAAATAATTAAATGTTACCATGTTTTTACAGTGCAGGTGGAAAAAGTATGTGAACCCTTGGATTTAATAACTGGTTGAACCTCCTTTGGCAGCAATAACTTCAACCAAACGTTTCCTGTAGTTGCAGATCAGATGTGCACAACGGTCAGGAGTAATTCTTGACCATTCCTCTTTACAGAACTGTTTCAGTTCAGCAATATTCTTGGGATGTCTGGTGTGAATTGCTTTCTTGAGGTCATGCCACAGCATCTCAATCGGGTTAAGGTCAGGACACTGACTGGGCCACTCCAGAAGTATTTTCTTCTGTTTAAGCCATTCTGTTGTTGATTTACTTCTATGCTTTGGGTCGTTATCCTGTTGCAACACCCATCATCTGTTGAGCTTCAGCTGGTGGACAGATGGCCTTAAGTTCTCCTGCAAAATGTCTTGATAAACTTGGGAATTCATTTTTCCTTCGATGATAGCAATCCGTCCAGGCCCTGACGCAGCAAAGCAGCCCCAAACCATGATGCTCCCACCACCATACTTCACAGTTGGGATGAGGTTTTTGTTGGTGTGCTGTGCCTCTTTTTCTACACACATAGTGTTGTGTGTTTCTTCCAAACAACTCCGCTTTGGTTTCATCTGTCCACAGAATATTTTGCCATTACTGCTGTGGAACATCCAGGTGCTCTTGTGCAAACTGTAAACGTGCAGTAATGTTTTTTTTGGACAGCAGTGGCTTCCTCTGTGGTATCCTCTCATGAAATCTATTCTTGTTTAGTGTTTTACGTATCGTAGATTCACTAACAGGGATGTTAGCATATGCCAGAGACTTTTGTAAGTCTTTAGCTGACACTCTAGAATTCTTTTTCACTTCATTGAGCAGTCTGCGCTGTGCTCTTGCAGTCATCTTTACAGGACGGCCACTCCTAGGGAAAGTAGCAGCAGTGCTGAACTTTCTCCATTTATAGACAATTTGTCTTACCATGGACTGATGGACAGCAAGGCTTTTGGAGATACTTTTATAACACTTTCCAGTTTTATGTGAGTCAACAATTCTTAATCGTAGGTCTTCTGAGAACTCTTTTGTGCAAGGCATCATTCATATCAGGCAATGCTTCTTCTGAAAAGCAAACCCAGAACTGGTGTGTGTTTTATTTTATAGAGCGGGGCAGCTGTAACCAACACCTCCAATCTCATCTCATTGATTGGACTCCAGTTGGCTGACACCTCACTCCAATTAGCTCTTGGAGATGTCATTAGTCTAGAGGTTCACATAATTTTTCCACCTGCACTGTGAATGTTTACATGGTGTGTTCAATAAAAACATGGTAACATTTAATTCTTTGTGTGTTATTAGTTTAAGCAGACTGTGATTGTCTATTGTTGTGACTTAGATGTGACTTGTGCAGAAATCCATATCATTCCAAAGGGTTCACATACTTTTTCTTGCAACTGTAGTTGAAGTGTGCAGTGATTTAAGAGCGACCCCTGTCATCTGCATGTCATTCTGACTCACAGTATTATTTCACTACCACAGCAGACTCCCTATGGTGTTAATGCAAGACACAGTATTCTAAACCCAAATAAAGGCTCTCGGCAGCCAGGAAATAGCCGTTTTTTCACGTAAGTCACCGCAAACAAATTCAGATCGAAGCAAATCATTTCGAAAAATTTGGTGAACCGGCTGAATCGAATGTTTGAGAAATTCACTCATCTCTAGTGCTGGCTATGTGGCTAACTATATAATATAATGTGCAGAGTCCTTTCAAAAGTGCATATTATCACATTGCGGCACCTGCAAGAGAATACACACAATGGGCAATAGACTTGAACGTTGCTGAACCTGTAAAAAGGGTTAGTGCAAAACACGGTGCAAATAGATAAGGCAATTAAATAGTGCAATAAATTAGTGCAATAACTTCAATTTAGAGTCTCTTCTTCGGTGCTTGAGGATCCATTACACCAAACTGGAACATGAAGTGCAACAAAGTCCTTTGTAATTCACGGGAAATAATGTAATTATTTGTAATCCATATGAGGTAGTAACAGAATATTTGTAGTCCACATGATGCAACAATGTCATTTCTAATCCACATGGGTATAAGAATAGCAAAGATCATGAGAACCCTTTTGGCAAAGGGGGTCCCCAATTAACCTGAAAAGGGGAAAGCACCTCAGTAGGGGCAGGCTCCCTTTTCCTGCATGATGAGAATGTTTATTAATAAAGAATGTTCTCTGCTCCATGTATGTTGTGATATATTGTTGTGTGTGAAGGGAAGACCTACTTTATACCATGTTCCTCTCTATCAGCATCTTCTGCAAACAACAAACATTTGGAAGTGACAATTAAGTGCCCTCATTAGAAGACTTGTCCTCCACCTTGCATTGGGGTTTCATACCTTTCAGATGACTGACTCACCAGAAGAGTGAGTCTCACACCCTGCAGCCATGCCAAGAACGCCTTTGTGTCAGTGCCATGCCACAACAAGCATGGTGAAGGATCCTCACCCTCCTCACACACCAATGCCGGTCGGCGTTACCACACTTCTAATTATTATGTATAACTATATAGGTGTGGTGCCTACAGCCGTGAGTCAAGAGTCTGCACAGAAAGTACATGGTGTAATTATATGACCTACATTACCACCTCTGATATCTTCGCCTGCAGTACACTGTCTGCGATATGGGGACTTGATTACAGAGTTGTGACATTGTGGAGCTGCTGTAAGTGCAACTAAGATATTGTGGTCAACATGCGGGGATGGTCTCACTTTGACTAAAAGGTTTTCAGGGTGGATACAATCAGCTAAATAAACCCCCTGGAACCCAACTAAATGTTCTATGTAGAGATGAACTAATCGAAGTTTACAAAGTGGAATTCGTTCTGTATTTCAGGAAAAAATTTATTTGCACTGAATCCGAATTTCTTCACACTTCATGGTAACGAATTGCATTTTTATCTAAAATGGCTGCTGCACGTGTGAGGACATGGAGCAAGGAACTCTGGGAACGTGGGATCACCCATAATGCCTCACATGCAGCCAATCAGCAGCCAGCCAGCCCTGTGATGTCACAGCCCTATAAATAGCCTCAGCCATCTTGGATTCTGCCATTTTGTAGTGTACTTAGTGCAGGGAGAGACGACAGCAGGCGCTAGGGACAGTGCTAGGAAAGACTTCATTGTGCTAAAAAAACAAGTTCAGGGAAAAATTATTCAAGATGTAGGAATCATTCCACAGCATTTATGTAGAACAGGGTTCAGTAGAGGAGGTTACAGCCTGGGTAATAGGAACAATCCTATTACACCTTGCTGCAAACTGTTCTTGTTATTGGGGTGAAAGTGCTGTTTGATACAGCCATGAACAGGGTTTATTGCAATGAAATATTTCTACTAGAGATGGCCTTGCGGTTCGCTCGGCGGTCATTTTGTGGTGAACTTTGTGCGTTCGCGATTTGCCGAACATGCAAACATATGGCGATGTCTGCCGACACCATTTTCTTTGCATTGCGCCGAACTTTGACCCATTACACATCCATCAGGTGGGACAGGACAGCCAATTGAGATGTTTCAGCACATGGACACACCCCTACCCTATCACAGAACTCGATCTGGCAGCCATTTTACATTCTGTATTTTGTCAGTGTAGGGAGAGGTTGCTTTGTGAAGCAGGGACAGACTGTTAGTGACACCAAACACTAGCTAATAGGGCCACAAAAGTCCTTTAAAGAACTGGTATAGGTGTGCTATCGATAGGTGTGATATACTGAGGGGTGCAATATAATATACTTTCTAACATAGAAAGTATATTGTGCATTTGTATTGTGCAGCAGCTGTGTGCGGTTCTGCTGTGATACCGCAGCTATATAGAGGGACAAACGCTATTGGAACAACTATTTGCAATGGGTGTGATGTACCTGTTGCCCCAAAAAAAAACACATAGAGGGGTGTGATATACCTTCTTCCACAAAATACTGATTGAGGGATGCAATATACCTGTTGCCCCAAATAAGCAGGGTGGTGGGATATAACTGTTGTGGCAAAAAAAATAATTGAGAGGTGTGATATACCTGCTTCCACAAAATACTGATTAAGGGGTTCAATATACCTGCTTCCACAAAATACTGATTAAGGGGTTTGATATACCTGCTTCCACCAAATATTGATTGAGGCCTACGATATTCCTGCTTCCACAAAATACTGATTAAGGGGTTTGATATACCTGCTTCCACAAAATACTGATTAAGGGGTTTGATATACCTGCTTCCACCAAATATTGATTGAGGCCTACGATATACCTGCTTCCACAAAATACTGATTAAGGGGTTTGATATACCAGCCTACACAAAATATTGATTGAGGCCTGCGACATACCTGCTTCAACAAAATACTGATTAAGGGGATTGATATACCTGCTTCCACCAAATATTGATAGAGGGCTAGAGGCCTACGAGATACCTGCTACCACAAAATACTAAGTAAGGGGTTTGATATCCCTGCTTCCACAAAATATTGATTGAGGCTTGTGATATAACTGCTTCCACAAAATAAAGATTAAGGGGATTGATATTCCTGCTTCCACAAAATACTGATTGAGGGCTGAGATATACCTGCTTCCACAAAATTATGATTAAAGGGATTGATATATCTGCTTCCACAAAATATTGATTGAGGCCTGCGAGATACCTGCTTTCATAAAATACTGATTAAGGGGTTTGATATACTTACTTCCACAAAATATTGATTGAGGCCTGTGTGAGAGATAGATTTTTATTTCTCTGTATATATAGTGTAGTACACATTTTTGTCCACTAGATAGCACCTAACTAGATATGTGAACCACGTATACATTCTTTGTTTTAAGGTTATTGGGGGAAGGGGAGGGGGAGTTAGGTTGCTATTTTCAAATGTGCCAATGAAAACTCAGGGATAAAGTTGGCAAGATACTCCCTTTTGTCACGGAGCCAATAAACTTTTATTTAGGACCACCCTTTTTGTCTACCTCACATTGCCTATATAAGTGTATGTTACTTGAATAAAGGATGGCATATTTTCCATGATACCAGCCTGTATTGGTCTCATTGAGAAAGCTGTATGCGCTCATACTTATAATCCTAATTGATTTGGCGCCACACAAAGAAGAAGGGAATCGCAATAATAGCGATTGCAAATTGGCTCCCAACGTGTGGCAGACAGCTTGCGTAATTTCCAATTCAAACGCCACGAGAGGACTTGCGCAAAACCATCAGACGAGGTCACAAGCTGCAGCAAAGGTACCTTCTCTGAGTCTTTTGCCCAAGTGGATTCTCAAGAGTTAAATTGGTGTTATTGCAATAGAAGGGTTAAAATTATAGCTGATCTGTCCTTTAGAATGAAAAAACCAGTTTAAATATTCCTTCTTTGTGTGGTAGGACATGCCGGAACTAAGCGGAAGTTGTTAGACAGCTGAGTCGGATATCCGTGACATAGAACTGGATCCCAGACAAGCTTTGACGAGAGTCTTGTGGATAGGGTTAACATCAATTATCATAGGCGATTGGATGTTATTAAGATTTTGTATCCCGGTGAATGGACAAGATTTTTCGCCAAAGGATTTGTGGGTTCTGTAATAAATAAATATCGTTTGATCTTTGTGCAACCGATCTTAACCCCTTAAGGACTTAGGACGTACCGGTACGCCATGTTTGCCGAGTCCTTAAGGACTCAGGATGTACCGGTACGTCCTAACTTTAAAAGTATATTGCAGCGCGGCGGGGGTTAATAGGAAATAATTCAGCGGGCATCCTGTCACAAAGCCGGGGGGGGTCATGTGACCCCCCCGTATCGGCGATCGCCGCAAACCGCAGGTCAATTCAGACCTGCGGTTTGCGGCTTTTACCTGCGGTTGCAGCGGCGGCGGGCGGTGCCATGCGGCTGTAGGGGGGACCCGATAGCATGGAAGGCAGCTTGATGTCTAAGGAAGGCATCGCGCTGCCTTCCGGTGATGAGCCTGTGAGATTCAGCCCCCTGGATCTCACAGGCCGGAAGCTGTATGAGTAATACACACAGTATTACTCATACAGCCAATGCATTCCAATACAGAAGTATTGGAATGCATTGTAAAGGAATATACCCCCCAAAGTTCAAGTGCCAAAGAGGGACAAAAAAGAAAGTGAAAAAAAAGTTGAAAAAATAAAGTTTTCCCCCAAAAAATTAAGTTTCAAGTAAAAATAAACAAAAACGGCATTTTCCCCAAATAAAGTTAAAAAAAATTGGTAATACATAGGGGGAAAAAAAAGTATACATATTAGGTATCGCCGCATCTGTATTGACCGACCCAATAAATCCGTCATCTCATCCCGCAAAAATCATACCCTACCTAAGGTAATCGCCCCAAAAACTGAAAAAATTATGGCTCTCAGACTATGGAAACACTAAAACATGATTTTTTTTGCTTAAAAAAAGAAATCATTGTGTAAAACTTACATAAATAAAAAAAAATACACATATTAGGTATCTTCGCGTCCGTATCGACCGGCTCTACAAAAATATCTCATGATCTAACCACTCAGATGAACACCGTAAAAAATTTCAAATGAAAACTGTGCTAAATAAACAATTTTTTGTCACTTTACCTCACAAAAAGTGTAATAGCAAGCGATCAAAAAGTCACAAACACCCCAAAATAGTGCCAATAAAACCATCATCTCATCCCTCAAAAATCATACCCTACCCAAGGTAATCGCCCAAAAACTGAAAAAATTATGACTCTCAGACTATGGAAACACTAAAACATGATTTTTTTTGCTTCAAAAAAGAAATCATTGTGTAAAACTTACATAAATAAAAAAAAAAGTATACATATTAGGTATTGCCGCGTCCATATCAACTGGCTCTATAAAAATATCACATGACCTAACCCCTCAGATGAACATCGTAAAAAGTTTAAAATAAAAACTGTGCTAAATAAACCATTTTTTGTAACCTTACATCACAAAAAGTATAATAGCAAGCGATCAAAAAGTCACACGCACCCCAAAATAGTGCCAATAAAACCGTCATCTCATCCCGCAAAAATCATACCCTACCCAAGGTAATTGCCCAAAAACTGAAAAAATGATGGCTCTCAGACTATGGAAACACTAAAACATGATTTTTTTTGCTTCAAAAAAGAAATCATTGTGTAAAACTTACATAAATAAAAAAAAAGTATACATATTAGGTATCGCCGCATCTGTGACAACGTGGTCTATAAAAATATCACATGATCTAACCTGATTAATGTTGTAAATAACAAAAAATAAAAATGGTGCCAAAACAGCTATTTCTTGTTATCTTGCCTCACAAAAAGTGTAATATAGAGCAACCAAAAATCATATGTACCCTAAACTAGTACCAACAATACTGCCACCCTATCCCGTAGTTTCTAAAATGGGGCCACTTTTTTGAAGTTTCTACACTAGGGGTGCATCAGGGGGGCTTCAAATGGGACATGGTGTAAAAAAAACAGTCCAGCAAAATCTGCCTTCCAAAAACCGTATGGCATTCCTTTTCTTCTGCACCCTGCCGTGTGCCCGTACAGCGGTTTACAACCACATATGGGGTGTTTCTGTAAACTACAGAATCAGGGCCATAAATATTGAGTTTTGTTTGGCTGTTAAGCCTTGCTTTGTTACTGGGAAAAATGGATTAAATTGGAAAATTTGCCCAAAAATGTAAGTTCTGAAATTTCATCTCCATTTGCCAATAACTCCTGTGGAACACCTAAAGGGTTAACAAAATATTGAGTTTTGTTTGGCTGTTAACCCTTGCTTTGTAAGAGTTGGTTGAGTGGCTCATTCAGCCTTCTGCACCCTCCTTATCCTCTGTATCTGCACCCTCCTCACTCTCTGCTGTGTGCACCTCCAAAGACACCACCACCACCATAGCCCATACACTCGAGTCAGAGGAATTATTTTCTATTTTCCCATCTATTCCCAGACCTTACCGATGCGCAGCCATTCTTGACATCGGATGAGGAAGAGGAGGTAGCAACGGCCGCCACCCAGCGGTCTGACGACAGTACTCAGATGAGCCCAAGTTGGGAGGTCCCCGCTGTTGCTGCCTACGCCGAGATCTCAAATGTCAGTGGTGGTGAATTTGATGATGATGATGTGTCGATGGACGTCACATGGGTGCCCACAAGAGAGAAAGGGGAGGGGAGTTCAGAGGGAGAGACGGAGCAGCAGAAAGAGAGGAGAAGGAGGAGAAGCAGGCAGAGCTCGCAGGGCACAGGAGGCAAAAAGCAGACTGCAAATGTATGTGGAGCGAGCCATCCACCATGCACGGTCACTTCTGGCGCTCCCAGGATGCCGGCTTATGGCTCCACAGTGTATGCTTTTTTTATTGTGTCAGCTGCTGACAATAGTCTTGCCATCTGCAGCCTGTGCTGTCAACGCATAAGTCGCGGTAAGCCCAACACTCACCTAGGGACGACCGCCTTAAGAAGGCACCTGGCCTCCCATCACAGAGCCCAGTGGGATCAACGTTGTCAGAACCCACAAAGCCACACTCCTGGTG
Organism: Bufo bufo; assembly: GCF_905171765.1. Classification (NCBI taxonomy): domain Eukaryota; kingdom Metazoa; phylum Chordata; class Amphibia; order Anura; family Bufonidae; genus Bufo; species Bufo bufo. The sequence continues at coordinate 17,210,246 of NC_053392.1, read as the reverse complement.
CTCCATGTCCTGCCTTTTCTCCTTCTCCTCCCATTTGTCCTCCACTCCACCTTCCACCGTTCCATCGTCACGTCCATCTGGCAGAAGGCAGGCTTCCGTGGCCCAAATGTTCGAGCGTAAAAAGTTGATTACGCCGGATAACCCTCTTGCCCAACGGCTGACCTCTGGCTTTTCGGAACTGCTAGCCTGCCAACTACTGCCATATAAACTGGTGGACTCGGAGGCCTTCAGAAAATTTGTGGCCATTGGCACACCGCAATGGAAGGTTCCCAAAAGGAAATATTTCTCTTAGAAGGGTATCCAAGAGCTATATGGCCACGTTCAGCGGCAAGTAAATATATATCTGGCACACAGTGTCGGTGCCAAGATCCATCTGACCACAGACACGTGGTCCAGCAAACACGAACAGGGAAGGTACACGAACAGGGAAGGTATATAACTTTTACTGCCCACTGGGTGAACCTTCTGACGGCCATCAAGCATGTAACTCGTGGCTCCCATGTGGGTTTGGTGTTACAAAAGATCAAACGTTTAATCCGAGTAAATGTATCATTTTAAAGGAAAAATACGTTGATTCCAATTTTCACGGTGTCAACAAATCCCCAAAAAGTTGGGACAAGTAGCAATAAGAGGCTGGAAAAAGTAAATTTGAGCATAACGAAGAGCTGGAAGACCAATTAACAATAATTAGGTCAAGTGGCAACATGATTTGGTATAAAAAGAGCTTCTCAGAGTGGCAGTGTCTCTCAGAAGCCAAAATGGGTAGAGGATCACCAATTCCCACAATGTTGCGCAGAAAGATAGTGAAGCAATATCAGAAAGGTGTTACCCAGCGAAAAATTGCAAAGACTTTGCATCTATCATCATCAACTGTGCATGACATCATCCGAAGATTCAGAGAATCTGGAACAATCTCTGTGCGTAAGGGTCAAGGCCGTAAAACCATACTGGATGCCCGTGATCTCCGGGCCCTTAAACGACACTGCACCACAAATAGGAATGCTACTGTAAAGGAAATCACAGAATGGGCTCAGGAATACTTCCAGAAACCATTGTCAGTGAACACAATCCACCGTGTCATCCGCCGTTGCCAGCTGAAACTCTACAGTGCAAAGAAGAAGCCATTTCTAAGCAAGATCCACAAGCTCAGGCGTTTTCACTGGGCCAGGGATCATTTAAAATGGAGTGTGGCAAAATGGAAGACTGTTATGTGGTCAGACGAGTCACGATTCGAAGTTCTTTTTGGAAATCTGGGACGCCATGTCATCCGGACCAAAGAGGACAAGGACAACCCAAGTTGTTATCAACGCTCAGTTCAGAAGCCTGCATCTCTGATGGTATGGGGTTGCATGAGTGCGTGTAGCATGGGCAGCTTGCATGTCTGGAAAGGCACCATCAATGCAGAAAAATATATTCAGGTTCTAGAACATATGCTCCCATCCAGACGTCATCTCTTTCAGGGAAGACCCTGCATTTCTCAACAAGATAATGCCAGATCACATTCTGCATCAATCAAAACATCATGGCTGCGTAGGAGAAGGATCCGGGTACTGAAATGGCCAGTCTGCAGTCCAGATCTTTCACCTATAGAGAACATTTGGCGCATCATAAAGAGGAAGGTGCAACAAAGAAGGCCCAAGACGATTGAACAGTTAGAGGCCTGTATTAGACAAGAATGGGAGAGCATTCCAATTTCTAAACTTGAGAAACTGGTCCCCTCAGTCCCCAGACGTCTGTTGAGTGTTGTAAGAAGAAGGGGAGATGCCACACAGTGGTGAAAATGGCCTTGTCCCAACTTTTTGGGGATTTGTTGACACCATGAAATTCTGATTCAACATATTTTCCCCTTAAAATGGTACATTTTCTCAGTTTAAACTTTTGTTCCGTGATTTATGCTCTATTCTGAATAAAATATTAGAAGTTGGCACCTCCACATCATTGCATTCAGTTTTTATTCACGATTTGTATAGTGTCCCAACTTTTTTGGAATCCGGTTTGTAATATAAAGATATTAGCCCTACCCCCAAATTATAATACAATTAGGTGATCATTTATTATATAGAAATATGTCTATGTTAGGCGTATTTCTGACACAGATTGTGGCGCAAAGGCCCTTAGCACCGCAATCTGCATATTTTTCCCGCTCATGCCAGGTCTAAAAAAGGATGGCGTGGGCAGGGAAAGGGATACAGTTATGGCCATCCAGATATTGGATACCACCGCCATACATTGACCGGATAACACCTCTGCACAGTGACCGTATAACAACGCCATACCGTGACCGGCTAAAAGAGTATGAGAGGGCACAGTACAGGGAATGACTAGGGGCACTGCACAGGGTGTGGTAAGAGGGCACAATGCAGGGTATAAGGGGGCACAGTATGGGGTGAGGGGCACAGTACAGGGTGGGGGGCACAGTCACATACTTTGCTGAAAAAATCCAGAAACTTAGGGACAATATCCCAACGGTTCATAGGACGAACGAGACACTTTCTTCTTCACTCTCATCCTTACCCTATTCCCTCACAGAATTTCAGCCCATCTCTGAGGAGAGAACGATTGAAATCATTGGAGCTCTTAGATCCTCCTCCTCGCCTCTAGACCCATGCCCGGTGGCCGTGGTGAAGTCCGCCACGGTTGCAATGGCACCATACATTCGAGACATTATAAATAGTTCCTTTTCCAGCGGTCAGGTGCCGGCTATTCTGAAGCAGGCAGTGGTAACACCCCTGACTAAGAAACCGGCGCTACCTGTGACCGATCTGAGTAACCTTAGACCGATTTTGGGACTGCCGTTCGCTGCAAAGATAGGCGAGAGGGAGGTTGTTGCACAACTACAGGGATATCTGGAGGCCAATCACATTCTTGACGACTTCCAGTCGGGATTCCAACCCGGAAGGGGTACTGAGACCGCTCTGGTCCATGTCCAGGATGATCTCCTGATGGCATTAGACCAGAACGACTCTATGGTCCTAGTCCTTCTGTACCTTTCATCCGCTTTTGACACTATTGACCATCAAGTGTTACTGAACCGGTTGAAAGTGGTAGCCGGATTAGATGGAAAGACCTTGGCATGTATGGTCTCATTTCTGCAGGACAGGGTACAATAAGTGAAGCTGGGGGTATTTCACTCAGCCGATCTCCCACTGTCCTGTGGAGTACCTCAAGGCTCGGCACTATCTCCAGTCTTGTTCAACATCTATCTGAGACCATTGGCCGACATTATCAGGAGCCACAATCTTCAGCCTCATGTTTATGCGGATGATACACAACTGTACTTTAGGCTTGCTTGCTAAAGGAACAGTTGATCAAGTCGATCTGGCCGGATGTCTCTTGGAGATCGATCACTGGACGAGTGCTAATCATCTAAAGCTTAATGGCACCAAAACTGAATGTATTATATTCAGTGACCAGAAAATTACACCCTCAGCACCCCAATGGCCATTGTCTTTTGGACCTGTCCCTGAGACAGCCATCCAGGTCAGGGACTTGGGAGTGGTCTTGGACTCCAGATTAACCCTGGCTCCTCAGATAAATCAGGTGGTTAGTACCTGCCATTACCAGCTGAAACTTCTGAGGAGGATCTTAAAATATATCGAATCCCCTCTCAGGAAAGCCTTGGTTCGGAGCAACGATCAGCAGTCGGTTGGACTATTGTAATGCCTTGTACATGGGACTCCCTAAGAAGAACTTGCATAGACTTCAACTTGTGCAGAATGCCGCAGCAAGGCTACTAACGGGTGTTACCCGCCGAGAGTATATCACTCCCTTTCCTCTTAATGCCTTGCACTGGCTCCCCGTCCAACAATGGGTAATGTTCAAGATTGAATGCTTCATGCATAGGGTATTCCATGAAGTGGGGCCCTTAAATTTGGCAATAGGCATTCACCTGACAGCAGAGAACTTTGGATTCTGTGGCTGGAGGTGCATTAGGCGGTCACAGGATAAATATGTAACTGTCGGCCAGTACAGGCCCCAAAAATTAGCCAATAGGCATTCACCTGACAGCAAAGAACTTTGGATTTTGTGGCTAGGGGTACATTAGGCATTCACAGGATAAATATGTAACTGAAGGCCTGTATAGGCCCAAAAAATTAGGCAATAGGCATTCACCTGACAGCAAAGAACTTTAGATTCTGTGGCTGGAGGTACATTAGGCGTTCACATGATAAATATGTAACTGTCGGCCAGTACAGGCCCCAAAAATTAGGCAATAGGCATTCACCTGACATCAAAGAACTTTGGATTCTGTGGCTGGAGGTACATTAGGCGGTCACAGGATAAATATGTAACTGTCGGCCAGTACAGGCACCAAAAATTAGGCAATAGGCATTCACCTGACAGCAAAGAACTTTGGATTCTGTGGCTGGAGAAACATTATGCCGCTGTATTTACCTAAGACAGGGACCATGATTTGTTCTGGGTGGTGACGGATATTTGTGGACTGTCATGAGGAAATTCAATCAAACGTGGTCGACTCGTCACATGTGTTGAATTCCTCCGAGATCCATGCCTCATTTATTTTAAAAAATGTGAGGTAGTCCACACTGTCGTGAGCTAGGCGAGTGCGCTTATCGGTCACGATCCCCCCTGCTGCGCTGAACGTCCTTTCGGACAGGACACTGGACGAGGGGCAAGCCAACAGTTCCATGTCATCCTCCTCTGACTCCTCTTCAGACGGAAATTCATCCAGCATTGCAACTTCCTCATCTTCCTGCTCCTGCTCCTCGACGGCTTGATCAATGACACGACGCAATGCACTCTCCAGAAAGAAGGTGTAAGGTACGATGTCACTGATGGCGCCCTAGCTGCGACTGACCAGTTTGGTGATCTCATCAAATGGCCGCAGAAGTCTGCCTGCATGGCGCATGAGCAGCCACTGGTATGGTAAAAAAATAAAAAACAATCTCCCCAGAAACAGTCCTGCCGCAGAGTTCATACAGGTAGTCGTTAACTGCACGTTTCTGCTGCAGCAGCCTATCAAGCATATACAAGGTGGAGTTCCATCGCGTCGGGCAGTCACTAATCAGACGTCTGACGGGCAGGTGGTGTCGCCGATGAAGGTCAGCAAGGCGAGCCATGGCCGTGTAAGATCTTCTAAAATGGCCGCAAGACGTCCTGGACCCCGGGGCATTTGGCAACGAATCGCTGCACAGCTAAGTTCAGGACGTGTGCCATGCACAGCACGTGTGTCATTTTGCCCTGTTTCAGAGCGCTGAACAGATTGGCACTGTTGTCACACACCACTTTACCAACTATTAAATTGAGCGCTGTCAGCCACTAATCGGCCTGTGGCCGCAAAGCTGAAAGGAGTGCAGACCCGGTGTGGCTCTTGGCTTCCAGGTACAAAAGACGCAGCACAGCATGGCAACGTCTCACCTGGCAAGTCGAATAGGTTCTGGGGAGCTTGGGTGGCGCAGCGTTAGAGATGGTAGCAGCGAAAAAGGAGGAGTCAACCGAGGAGGAGAGGGAGGATGGAGGAGGAGGAGGAGAAGAGGCAGGCCTGCATGCAATCTGTGGCGGTAACACCAAATCTACTCAGGAGCCATGGGTTGCATGCTTTAAGGTCGTCAGAAGGTTCACCCAGTGGCCAGTAAAAGTTATGTACCTTCCCTGCCCGTGTTTGCTAGACCACGTGTCTGTGGTCAGATGTATCTTGGCACCTACACTGTGTGCCAGAGATACATTCACTTTCCGCTGAACGTGGCCATATAGCTCTGGGATGCCCTTCTTGGAGAAATATTTCCTTCCGGGGACCTTCCATTGAACATTTAGTGCAAGGAAGCATACCAGATGAACGCGATGAAGGCACAGTGGAAAGTGGAGTGGAGGACAACTGGGAGGAGATAGGAGAAGGAAAAGTAGAAGAGGCAGGATGTGGAGCACCGGGAGTGTGGCTTTGTGGGTTCTGATGGTGTTGCTTCCACTGGGCTTAGTGATGGGAGGCCAGGTGCCTTCTTAAGGCGGTCGTCTCTAGGTGAGTGTTGGGCTTAACGCGACTTATGCGTTGACAGTACAGGCTGCAGATGGCAACACTATTGTCAGCAGCGGACATGTTAAAAAAAAAAACACACTGCGGAGCCATGTGCCAACATCCTGGAAGCGCCAGATGTGACCGTGCATGGGGATGGCTCGTTCCAGATACATTACCAGTCTGCTTTTTGCCTCCTGTGCACTGTAAGTTCTGCCTTTTTCTACTCTTTCTCCTCCCTATCTGCTGCTCCGTCTCTCTCTGAACTCCCCTCCTCTTTCTCTCTTGTGGGCACCCACGTGACGTCCATCGACAAGTTATTATCGTCACTTTCACCACCACTGACATTAGAGATTTTGGAGTAGGGAGCAACAGCGGGGACCACTCTCCTTGGGCTGATCTGGGTACTATCGTCAGAATGCTGGGTGGCTACCGCTGATACCTCCTATTCCTGATCCAATGCCAAGAATGGCTGCGCATCGGTAAGGTCTTGTAATGGATGGGAAAATAATTCCTGTAACTCGAGTGGAGGGGATATGGTGGTGGTGGTAGTTTCTTTGGGGGTGCACACAGCAGAGATTGAAGAGGGTGCAGATAGAGAGGATGAGGAGGGTGCAGAAGCGGAAAGCTGAGTGAGCCACTCAACGAACTCTGGTGCGTCCTTTGACGTAATCACACACACCTTCTGCAACTTCACACTTAGGCTCCGGCTTGGTACACCTGCCCGACCCCTACCACCCCTGCCTCTTCCTGCCATTTTCAAAATGACCCTGTGATAAAAGTCCCTATAGAAGAGCAGTATTTGTGGAAGAAGGTATGTCACTCCCCTTCTTCGATCAATTTTTTTGGGGGGCAACTGGTAAATCACACCAGTAGAAATTATTTGTTCCAATAATGTTTGTCCCTCTGTGTGGCTGCAGTATTGCAGCACAACCGCACACAACTGCTGCACAATACAAATGCACTATAATATACTTTCTATGTTAGACAGTATATTATAAGTATAATACACCCCTCAGTAAGTCACACCTATCCATAGCACACCTATACCAGTCCTTAAAATGACTTTTGTGGCCCTATTAGCTAGCGTTTGGTGTCCCTAGCAGTCTGTCCCTACTGCACACAGCAACCTCTCCCTACACTGGCAGAAGACTGAATGTAAAATGGTGGCCAGATCAGGTTTATTTATAAGGTAGGAGGTATGTCCGTGTGCTGAAATGTCTCAATTGGCTGTCCTGTACCAACTGATGGATGTGTCATGGGTCAAAGTTCTTCACAATGTAAAAGAATACGGTGGGCACGAATATCGCCATATGTTCTCCGAACAGCGAACGAGCAAAGTTTGCCGTAAAACAACCGCCGGGCGAACCGCAAGGCCATCTCTACTTGCCGAAAGTAAAATTGGTATCCAGTGATCGCCTAATGTACCTCAAGCCACATCATCACAAGTTTTTTTCTGTCAGGTGAATGCCTAATTTTTGGGGCCTAAATAAAAATTTTCTAGGCTCCAGCACGGTACATTTTTGACAGTTTCCCTTTAAGATGCATAAAAATGGCCCCTGATTAAAATGCATATTTTTTGTGGGAATTTTTGCCAATGATCCCCCTGTGGTATATCACTGTCTATGTTGTGGGACTATTTGAGCACTTCTAGTAAGTATTTGGTGGCTGAAAATATGACCTGAAGGTTTTTCAGGTTCGCATGCCATTAAAGTTAATGGGGCCCACCGCGAACGAGCGGTTCGCGAATATTTGATTGCAAACTTGCATTCGCAAAATGTCCCGGCCGCTGTTTGTCCATCACTAATTCCTACGTCTTATTTGCCCTTTTGTGGTGTAGATATGTTTTAAAGCATTTTTTGGCTTGTGGGAAAAAAGGGCTTATTAGCCATTGTGTGGTGAAGTGCGAAAATTATAGCCCTTTTTGGTGTGTATTAGTGCCACAAAGAGAAAATTTATTTGCCGTTCAGCGGTGCAGTTATATGTTCTAAAGCCCTTTTTGCCGTGTATTAGTGGCAAAAGAAAAATATATTTGCCTTTCAGTGGTGTAGTTATATATTCTAAAGCCTTTTGTGCAGTGTATAAGTGGAAAAAAGAAACATATATTTGCCGTTCAGTGGTGTAGTTATATATTCTAAAGCCTTTTGTGCAGTGTATAAGTGGAAAAAAGAAACATATATTTGCCGTTCAGCGGTGCAGTTTGTTAAGTATCGTCCAGCATTTCTTAATTTTGCAAGAAATGTTTAAGAAGGAGCCCAACAGAATATGGAGAGTTTTTGATGAAAGATAAAAATGAAAAAGATTTAATTTTTATAAAAAATAAATAGATTACAAAGTCTAGGAAGAGAAAGATAGATTAAGCATAACAAAATAATCTCAATATGAAACAAGCAAGCAATTACACAAGTTAAAATGAGTGAAAAAGTAATTCCCCAAAGAAAAGTCTATGTGTGAATGTGTGTGTTGAGAGCAACAGGTGTCTGTCAAAAAATGCTCTCCCAATGTCATGAGACAAAGCCTTTTTAAAGTCTGAATCTCCATAGAGTTACATTGTATCCTATGGTATATTTAACATCCTAACATACCTATATGGTTATCATGATTTTCTTAATGATCCTTATACAGTATGTTAATCTAATAATGATATGCTGAGGTAGGAGGGTTCCTAACCTTTCAAATTCTATTGCCGTCTCAAGGTCTGTCAAAAATTGACACTCAACACAAGTGCTGGCCTCACATGGTCCTTAAAATAAACCTAGCTTGCTTAAAAGTGTTAGTATGGTATTTTACATTTCCCCCTGATTATGATTTGAAATATAAATTTTCAATCATAACCTTCTAATTTAACACAATTACTCACCACTCGTATCACAGTCATATCACATTCATTCATTGACCATGTTATAGTACTTGCTTGTTTGATCAATTTTTGATTCAGCATTCAACATAGAATTGGAATACTGAGGGGGGGCGTGGCTTGGCAGCAGACTGTGATGGCCGCGTGAAGCAAGAGCTCCTATGCACCATTGCTCCAAAAGCAACGAAAAACCAACTAATTCTCAAGATGGACAACTTATTCGGTCCAAGAAGGTTCAGACAATTGAGATCTAGAAGAACCAAAGAAATCGAGCGCTGAAATCGAAGATTTAGATCACTTTCAACACCGGGCCGAGAAAATCAAGATGGCGCCGGAGCGCTCTTGGACGCTTCATCAGGCTCAAGCTACAGGCCTGCTTGCAATACAGAAAGAGAAGCGATTCCGAATACTCCAATTAATTCGGATAGAAAAATGCAATACCTGCCTCCTAACACTCCAGTGAAAAAAGGAAAAAATCGACAGGCACTTTTCAGAAGCAATTGGATTGCGAATTAGATCCACAAAGAGACTTGCCAGAAAAGTATAGCAAAATGGCGGATGAAGGCCCCAAAGGCCCCAAAGGCCCCAAAGTCCGAATAACAAGGGGACATCCAGAATTCTGATGACCAGGAGGATGACACGCCGACAGCGAGTCCTCTGAAACAAAAGAGCCAGCATGCACACGATCCGATTCCAGACACAGTGAGTACGGAACATTCGAATACTAATGTACTTGATAATTTTGCCGAATTTCAGGCAAGAGACACAGAATTGTCTGCGGATCTAATTAAAGATATGCTACTAGCATTGCGGAGCTCGATTAATACAGACTTTAAACAGACTATATTGCCTTTCCAAAAAGCTGTTGAGGAGTTGGGAGACAGGGTGTCGAATATTGAGAATAAAATGGCCGACTTTGCAGAGTCACAGAACGAAGTGATTGATCGACATAATGACATGGAAGATCAAATCGAAAGTATGCAGACCAAAATTATCGATCTCGAGGATAGAAGCAGGAGGAACAATATTAAATTCAGAGGCATACCTGAGACTATCAATAACAATGCCTTAATCCCATACATTACTGACCTAATTAAATCTCTAGTTCCGCAAGCCAGAGACTTTGAACTCAGCATTGAAAGAGCCCACAGAGTGGCAAAACTCTCTTATCTACCAAAAGACATCCCCAGAGATGTCCTAGCAAGATTTACATTTTTTCACATAAAGGAACAAATGCTCAGAGAAATGAGGAAAGATCCTATTTTACCAGACCAATTTGCTGGACTGAAATTATTGACTGATCTATCAGCTGCTACTATTAAAGCCAGAAAAGAATTCTCGATTATTACAAAAACTTTGAGTGCCAACAACATAAACTACAGATGGGGCTTCCCAGTAAAAGTTCTAGCAACTAAAGACGGGACATTACATGTTCTCAAGACACCGGAAGCTGCCTTGGAAATACTCAAAGAATGGAATTTACAGATTGAGAGACCACAATCCTATCAAAATAGACCCACTAGAGGATCACAGGAGAGACGCTACCCAGAAAGACCTCACCAATATAATGAACAGATGAAGAACCCTACACCCAGAGGCAAAACTTGAACTATCCACAAGGAGCTCTGGAATGTGTGGAGGAGGCAGACTTCACGTTTGCCAGATTTACCCACCCCACCACCTCATTGAGGACACCGGTTCATCAGCCTTTTCTTGCCTTGTTTTATACTGGGCTTTTTATTTCATTGTTTATGCTTACTGTTACTGTTTTATTAACTAATTGTTAATTAATTGTTCTTTTTGCAGGACCCCCTCAATACTCAATGATGCTTGAACTCACTTGTTCCTATAAGTCCATCCATATAGATGAAAAGAATGCTGTATTTCACATTGTATACGAATTGTGTGGTGATCTGAAGGTTAAAGGTACACAGCTATATCTGATTATAATAAAATGGCTATAAAGGTAACATCAATCAATGTTAGGGGCATAAATTCCCCGTTTAAGAGAAATCAACTATGGAAAGAGGCTTTAAATCAAAAATGTGACATCCTGTTTGCCCAAGAAACACATATCTCCAAAGATAAAACCCCTATAATTCAACATAGAAAATTCCCAAAAATAATCTATTCTACCTATAAAAAAAAGAAAAGAGGAGTATTAGTAGCTTTCAGGGACTCTGTCTCAATTGATATCCAAGACCAATACATTGATCCTGGAGGAAGAGTTATTGTTATTGTGGCCTTAGTTGAGAATAAACTTCTCACTCTGGCTAATATATATGCCCCCAACACTGGCCAGACTAAATTTCTGAGGAAAGTAATTAAAAAAATTAATTCTATGAAAAAAGGTCATCTAATACTTAGTGGAGATTTTAATGCAGTTCTTAATTCCACTTTAGACACTACACATAGTGGAAGATATAGAGACTCTGCTTTTCAAAAATTGGTAGAGCAAAGCAACTTATTTGATATATGGAGACTGCAACATGTTAGTGAAAAAGACTATACGCACTCTATACGCACTTTTCACATAAGTGCAATTCCTATTCAAGGATAGACTTTTTTCTGATAGAAAGATCATTAATAGACATTATACTTAAAACAGAAATCGGAAATATCACTTGGACTGATCATGCACCAATTAACCTCACTATATCAATATCACAATCCCAGATGAATGACTACATATGGAGAGTCGACCCATACATTCTAACCAACAATAAATTAGCAGAATCAATTGATAAAGATTTGAAAGACTATTTTGACATAAATGATACCCCAGATATGGATCCTTTTATTATATGGAATGCCCACAAAGCTAAAATAAGAGGCTCATTCATGTCATTAGGCTCATATGTTAAAAAACAGTGAGAAAAAGACATGAATGAAACTCTTAAAATAATCAAACAGCTAGAATCCCAAAATAAATCTAATCCATCTTACCATACAACAGCGGAATTACAAAAAATGAGATTTAAATTGTATAACCTACTTTTATACAAATATGAAAAATCCCTGAGACAGTCCAAGATTAATTATTACTCTCATGACAATAAATCAGGAGCATTATTGGCCAGAAGATTGAAGGCAAAAATATACAAAACAAAATCAGGAAAATTATCCATCCTACCACAAAACAGGTCAAACTCGCTCCGAGAGATATTGCCAATGCATTCAAAGATTACTATGAAAGATTATATAATCTGGCCTCTGATCTATCTTCACCCCCAAAAGAACTAGAAATCTCAGAATTTTTAAAGAAACTCAACCTAACAAAAATTAAATTAGAACAACTCAACAACTTAAACCTCCCAATTTCCCCAATAGAGATATCCAAAGCTTTATGCTCATCCCCTAATTAGAAATCCCCTGGCCCAGATGGCTTTACTGCTGAATACTATAAAAAATTTGCACCAATACTACTCCCATACCTTCATAAAATATACAACTTAGCATTTACCACAGGGAAATTTCCAAAAGATATGTTGAGAGCAACTATTGTAACCATCCCCAAACCTGGCAAAGACAATTTAGTAGTAAAAAACTATAGACCCATATCCCTACTAAATGTAGATGTTAAGATATATGACAAAATAATAGCAAGCAGGTTCCAAAACATATTACCAGAACTGATCCATAAAGATCAAGTAGGCTTTTTGTCAGGCAGACAAGGACCAGACAATACCAGAAGGATTATATCATTACTTCAAACCTGTGAAAAGACTAAAGCCCCATCTATTTTTCTTACTATAGATGCAGAAAAAGCATTTGATCGTATAAATTGGGAATATGCTTTTAGAGTATTAGAAGAATTTGGCATAGTGGGACATATACACTCAGGCATTGAAGCACTGTATAGTAATCCTTCTGCTAATGTATATGTCAACAGCTCCATATCAGAAAACTTTAATATCACAAATGGCACCCGTCAAGGTTGCCCTTTCTCCCCTTTGCTTTTTGTATTATCAATGGAACCCCGGGCAACAGCCATTAGACAGAATCCAGATATAAAAGGAGTAGAAATAGGCCAGCAAGAATACAAATTAGCTTTATTTGCAGACGACATTATATTAACCCTCACAAATCCACAACCTTCATTGAAAGCCTTCCTTGACACTACCCTAAATTTTAGCAACATGTCCTATTACAAAATTAACCAGGATAAATCCCAAGCCCTACCATTGAATATAAACCCAACCCTCTTAAGCAAACTCCAGACTATTCACAAATTAGATTGGCAAAAGACTGAAATCACATATTTGGGCATTCAGGTGTCACATCCCTCTTCAAAACTCTTCAAGACAAACTACCCCATAATAGCCACCGAGATTGAGAAAGATATAGCTGATTTCTTTAAAAATAAGATCTCTTGGCTGGGCAGAATAGCGGCATATAAAATGTTGCTTCTGCCAAAGCTTTTATACCTCTTCAGATCACTACCAATTGACATTCCAAAGTCATATTTTACATCAGTGAATGCTAAACTTAAATCATTCATCTGGGGTGACAAAAAACCCAGAGTTGCCTTTAAAACCACTACGAGACATCATAAAAAAGGAGGCCTGGGAGTCCCTCATATTCAAAATTACTATTTCTCAGCACTACTAGACCAACTCTCACATTGGTGGTCTGACAATCCCAGCAAACTATGGGGAGAGATTGAAAAAGATCTATGTAGACTTACTACAATGAGAACCAGATTATTAGCATACATCTGGGGTTTTCTCCCCCTACTCCCCCAATTAATGTTATAAAACATCAGATGAAACCTGGAAGTGGTTCCTTAAACAACGGAAAGGAAAATGATATTGCCCTATGACTGATTCCACACTAGAATTCATACAAGATCAGGTCGCCATTGTTCCAACACTAAACTGGAAGCTCTTGGGTATTAACTCCCTCCAAGATTTTTTTGAGGAAGGCATACTCACGTCTTTTTCAAACTTCAAATCAAAATTTTAACTTGGAAATGACGACTTTTACAGATTCTTAAATATAAGAGATTTTATTAACAGACATAAAATATTAGAAAAGAAAAAACTACCATGTATGACCTTGATGTCTAAATTGTGTAAGAAATCTAGGGGTATTACGACATTCTACAACGAATTAGCTGAATCACAAAATTTTTCCACAAATAGTTATACAGAAAAATGGGAAAGTGACCTTCAACTCAAGATAGACTTACAAGAATGGCACAATGCATTCTCAAACACCTACAAATATTTCAACAGCACTACCCATAGAGAGGCCCTGATTAAAACATACCTTAGATGGTATTATACTCCTAGTAAATTACATTTAATCTTTCCAGATACTTCAGATACTTGCTGGAGACAATGTGGAGTAAAAAGCACATTAATACACCCACTTTGGGAATGCAAAACAATACAACCCTTATGGGAAGCAACGAAGATCTATCCTGAGAAATCGAATTAATCTATCACCACAACTTGCATTATTGTTAATAGGTCTGAATGATTTCCCTGAAGATTCTAAGTCAATTATAGCGCACATTGTTATGGCTACTAAATTAGTTATTACTAGACATTGGAAATCCAAGGATACTCCCCACATTAAGGAAGTCTGGCAAATAGTTAATAACACCTGTTCATTTGAAAAAGTTATTGCGCGTGTTCAAAATAAAGTCCCTACTTTCCACCTCAGGTGGGATAAATGGATGGATAGCACGTTCTATAGTTCACAACTATGAGAAATTAAAGGACGATCCTGCACTGTTATGTTAACTTTTCTGTTATAATGTTCCTATATTGTTTTAGTTTAATCACAATATACCAATTTTTAATATTGTATGTAATTGCAATTATAATACCATTTTTTCATAGTTAAATATGAACATGTTAATGACTAATATTGATTGAGAGAGCATTTAACTTATTCTTTTTGAACCATTATTCAATATGCTATATAACACTATGTTAATAAAAGGCACACTTATATTGTCACTAATCCTTAGATTTAATCAACATTCACAGCTGTATTGCTATTAAAGGTGCTACAAGTTAATACTTTCAACAAAGATATTATAATTACATGAGGTATATAAAGAATAAAGTATATTGTTAGTTAAATTCCATTATACACACATGATTCTCGTAATTACTATGAAACTATACTGAAAATTATACTAAGTGATTATGTACTAATTGCTTGGAAGAATGTCCTTTCTTTTATTCTTCCTATTCAAATATTACAATTGTGATGCATTTAAAATGAAAAATGTAATAAAAAGATTTTTACAAGAATTGGAATACCGAGTTCTTTTTAACATTTCTCTTCAAATGTTGTCTCCCTTATTAATTTCTTTCTTTATATTGCTATATGTTTTCCTAAACCTATAAATAATAAAAATTTGATAGATAACATTATCACTTTTATGCTGATGGCACACAAATCTACCTCTCTGGTCCAGACATCTCCACCTTACTATCCAGAATCCCACAATGCCTATCTTCCATATCCTACTTCTTCTCCTGTCACTTTCTAAAACTTACCATGGCTAAAACAGAATTCATTATCTTTCCTCAATCTTGCTCAACCCCCCAACAGACCTATCTATCACGATCAATGGCTGCACACTCTGCCCGGTCAACCAAGTCCACTGTCTTGGAGTGACCTTTGATTCTGCCCTCTCCTTCAGATCGCACATCCAAGATCTTTCCACCACCTGCCGCCTTCAACTCAAAAACATCTCCCGCATCCGCGCTTTCCTCAACTTTGAGTCTGTGAAACTGCTTGTACATGTGTTCTCATTACATCCTAACCACTTATTTACCCATAAATCAATGTGTCTCATACTATAATTGTATTCCATAGGAACATTTTCCAGTATACCAAGTGGAGTTATTCCACTTTGTAAAGCCTGAGCGATCATTTTTAAATTTGTAAAATATTCTATTTGGATTTTTATACATGCCCTGGCTACTTCTGACTCTTGTTCACTTCTGATCAAACCTAAAGTAACATATTGAAGATGTGAAACAGAAGATCCTAAAACAACTACAGAATTAACAATCATTTATTCCAAAATCTGGTTTAGACTTTTCTGGACTATAATTCCTTTCTTTCCCAGATAACCTATGGTTTTTAAATCTGATTTAAATTTATATTCATTGTTTTGACCAAGCTTCCAAAGGTACCTATACTGTACCTCTTTTAGTTCTGGTTTGCTTTGAAATACTCTTCTTGAACCATCGTTCTAAACCTTCCTCCATGTTAGCAATATGTTTTCCACATTGAGGATACTTTGAGGATATTTTCTAGTTGGATATATTAAATCAAAAAATAGATGTTAGAGAGGGCTCACCTCCAAGTCAAGGATGGTATGGGTGCTCCTACGAAAGGATTCACCCAATCCTCTAAAATTATTGGACAAGAAATATGGAGTAGTAGGGCACACCAACACCTGGACTTCACAAGGAGAGTTTGGTATAACGATATATTTATTGTGACATATAATACTATCTATTCCGACATATTAAAATACATAGCTAAAAATGCATAAAATACTACAATTTCAGTATAATTTAAACGAAACAATAAAGAAATAAATAAATAATTCTCTATATTTGACCAGAGTTTCAGAGTCTGTTGTGTTGATATAGTCTCTCCAAAGAATTTCCCGACTAATAAAGTTCAGATAATAGGAATTATTCAGTAATCAGATATACTTTTCCAAGTATTTTGTTCAAATGATCATTTGTATCTTGTATAGCTGCTTCACATACTCGGTACAGTGTGATGTTATTATAAAGTCGCTATTGTTATAAAGTCGCTACCTATTTGCAAAGATAAACCGTAGTTGTTTTATTCACTGTTTTTGGCTGGAGTACTGCCGGTTTTATTGCAACACTCGTGGCGTCCAACATGTGATGGAGTTCTTTGTAGATTGCGGTGTAATTGGAATTTCCACCGAGTCTGTGTAGATATTTAATATTGAATCCGGGATCCTCGGTGGCCGTATAAAGCTGTGCTGTCCTAGAGATCGCCTAGTAATGTCCTTTTGCTGCGCTATTAGTTTGTATCACGCAGACTATGTTATTACCAGAAAGGTATCTCATAAATGGCCGACAGGTATCCAGCTTTCCTTTAAAAAACAAATTGTCACCGATCCCTCTTCTTTTCCTTTTCTTTTCTTTAAGCACTTTAAATCTTCTAATCCTGTACTTTATTTCATGGGATTAATTACCATACGCGTTTAGGAGTGGGCTGCGACTCCTTCTTCAGTGGCTGAATTTCCCATGAAAGTGACCAGTTTTTATATACACCTGCATAGGTGCGGTCTGAATTAATTAGCTTAGATTGTGTGTAGGAAGTGACGTGAGTACTTTTTTAGTCTCACGATATAGAGCTATCTGCATCATAGTATAAAGGGTTAACTTATGTAAGTCTGAATATACATTTTGACCTTAGAAGCTTTAATTCAAAGCAATAGGGATTAATTCTGACACTTGTAGCAATTAGAGACAGACCTCTAGGCGTCTCTTTAAACGTTTCTCACATTGCTAATTTATGGATCGTAAATAGCCTTGTTTTCTCACAGAGATATCAGTACCTCCTCTGTCATACCAAAGATGTGATTAACGGTTACAAAACACACATCTTCACAGACACTCTTCTAATGAGAAATATATACAATATACTGGATACATGTTGTCTTCGTAACATATAACAATATAATATAAACAAATATATATATATGTCCTACTGATTGTCTCATGCTAAGGACTAACTAAGGCTCATTAAATGAATACATACATATTATATATTATGCTTCATTAATAAATGCCTAATTGTATAGGTAATTATCACCAGCTGCATAGAGCTTATCTTTTTCTCCCGTCATAAATTTAAAAGTAGACAAGGAGGCCTCTTCTCAGACTGGTACATTCACCAGAAAAATAACACTGAAGAGTATAAACCTTTGTGTGACCTTAATTTGGCCTACTCAAGACATACAAAATTGCAACTATAGTCGAGCATGGCTCTTAAAGGCAATGAACATCCATCTTGACAATAATGAATTGGATATCAATGCATTTACCTGTGAAAAGGCACAACAACCTCACACAAAAAATGGGTATATGTCACCCACCGAACTAACAGACAGATTAACTATTATATTTTTTTTGTCTGGGGTACAAAGATGGTGCATTAAACCCACAAAAAAATCGCTATAGGTCACCCACAGAATTAACAGCCAGATTAATTATTATATTTCTGTGTCAGGGGTACAAAGCCGGTGTATTACAGTAATAATTTATTCAAAAAGTTATTACACAAAGCCTCGCGAGACTTCGCGAAGTAATAACTTGGCTCATCTGAGCCAATAAATTCTAATACTGTACGGAGCTCCCAGTATTACAACAAAGTTTTATGCTAATTGACTTCGGATGAAGCCTCCAAAGTCAATTCGCTCATCCCTACTTCCAATATCACATGTCTGTAAGTGGTAAAAGTATGTGAACCTTTACTTTCAGTATCTGGTGTGAACTCTTTGTGCATCAGTTACTACAAATAAATATTTCTCATAAGAACATTCCCGTTTCCAAATGAAAATGTACACAGGAATTTTGTCAACTAAATGCAATGTCCTGTCATCTGCTCCATTCATATCTCATATACATAATCTTGTAGATATAAAATAAATGTTCTTCTGCAACGCCCGTACTATGGCTAGTGGTCCCTTTAAGTGAAAGTTTTTGATGTGACAAAGTTTCATTTCAGCAACGAGGGACGGGGAGTCCCCCTAAGTAGATGGTGATAGTGGGTACCCAGGGTAGGAATGCCAGAGTGGTGTAAGGGGGCCTAATGTCCCTTAGTGGTGTAGCACTTGTCACGGTGCTCCTACCTGGATATCCTGGAAACCCAGGCATCACCGGACGAAGCAGAGCAAATAGGGTGAATAGGTGGTGGATTTGCAGAAAAAGTTGTGTCTAGACTTGTATTGAAGTAGTTAACAGCTTTACTTGAATAAACTTGCATCAGAAAACAATCTTCAAGCTTTATCTTGGTTTCCAGCAGAGTTAATTCTGGCAAGCAACACTATCAGCTATGCTACATTTGTACTCTCTTAGCTCTGCTGTACTTAACTGGATTAAACAGGGACTTTTCCTTTCTCTGTAAGCTGCAATCCCTCTATCTGTGCTTTAGATCTCTGTAGTCTGAATCTCTATCTTTGTCTCTGTATCTGTACCTTTATCTTTCTCTGAAGGCACTTCAGCTTAGGCCTCAGGACCCAGCAGAGCAGACAGTGCTCTGCTGGCTGGAACACAGCCTTCCCCTTGGAGGGGGTTCTCCTGAACTTTGCACACAACCTCTCCCCAAGGAGGGGAAGGTTAGATTCACCTTCACTAACTAAACTCCTCCCTCTCTAAAGAGGGCAAGAATGGACAAAAAGGTTCCATCTTAGGTGAACTAGCTCTGCCATATTTGCTGCCATCTGCTGGTGAACCTGGCACATTACATTAACATAACAGTTGCATTGGAATTTATACACATATTGCAGGATCTGGAAGAAATACACAGGATGACATTAGATTAACCAAGAGACAGTGATGGGGCAAAAAGAGTGGTAATGCCCACTTGCAGGGCATTACACTTCCACCACCAAAGATACAATGAGGTTTCTGACAATAATTATCAGCCAGTCCTAATTGTAGTGGTATCTTCATATGATAGGGTACTTTAAAAAGTGAAATCTTGGCTGATGGAAGAGTACGTCTGCCCTGTAGCTTCTCCTCCCTGTCACAGTGCGGTTCACTGTGACTGTGGTCTCTGTGTACGCGGGCTGCAGGCGCCCTAGTGTACTGGCTGCAGGTTGCCTCCTGTGCAGGCTAGTTGATAGGGGCTGGCTGCGGTGTCTCCTGTGAACTGCCTGTGAATGTTTGCTATCCTCCTGTCTGCTTCTTTGTTTCTGTTGTCACACGGGTTGGTTGTGCCCTGGCATACTGGCTGCGGTGTCTCCGTATATGCTGGTTGCCAGGGGCAACGTCCTGTACTGCGGCCTGTGTGGTTCTGTTCTCCTGCTCTGATGGGGTTAACTTCCCCTGATCTGTGCCTGGGTGCGGCTTCTCAGGTGCCTCGTTAATCAGCTATGTCTACCTGTGAGCTGTGGGGCTTGCGGTCAGTGTTTCTAGTTCCGTGTTTGGTGTAGCCCCTTGCTACCGACCCAGGGGGTCTTACCGTCTGCCCGTTTGTATGGTTTTGCCTGGTTTTTCATTGTTGTATTATGTATTCTGTTTTTGCCGCGTCTGTTCGCAGGCAGCTGTTCTGTGATGTTGCGCTGTCAGGTTCTTGCCTGTTCTGATCTGTACCTGTCCTGTATTATGGTATGCCCTGGTCTGTTCTATGCCTTCCCTGTATAATCTGTATCCCTGTCTGTTCTTTGTATCGCCTAGCAGTGCGTAACTGCATCTGACAGCCTGGCAGTGTTTAAAGGGGTTGTCCATCTCAGACAATGAGGCCATGTTGCTAGGATATGCCCCCATTGTCTGATAGGTGTGGGTCCCACCACTGGGAGGTGGTGCAGGTCCTAGTGGTGGGACCCGCACCTATCAAACAATAGCGACATGCCCCTTTGTCTGAGATGGGAATACCCCTTTAACTGCTTCTGTTGTGTTTTGTTGGCAGTGCCTCACTGCTTCCGTTCTGCCTTCGTGAGAGGGTCCCTGGCTTCCCTGGAGGGGGAATTGCTATCTGAATCTGTATCTGAATCGCAGTCTGACTCTGCTGGTTCCATCACTGGTATCTTCCGGTCCGCCGGACCAGCTGCCACTGACTTGGTGTCACTCTAGGAGTCGCTCCTGGCAAATACAATTGGCTTAAGTCTATCCTCACTACCAGAGGCTCTAGTGAATACCAGGTGTTGCTTAGTCATGCCCCTCTAGAGAGTAGCGAGTCAGTGGCAAAAGTGGGTTCACACCCTATGGTTCGTTACACTCCCTACTTCTACATCTCTATAAAAGAGTGAGTCCTTCACCTGGATGGCTCATACTTCCAGTGCTCAGCAGATATGGCACCGGTGACCGTCTCTCTCATTCTTCTAATTTTGTGCTTTGCAGGGGCCTTAGCAGACAACCATGGTAAACCACCACGACTACCAGGTAATCCTAATTAGAATGTTAGTGAGTCACAGATAGAGAACCTTCTAAGGTGTATCTATGGGTTGGTTTAAATATTTCAGACTGGCTAGTTCTCCTGTGCTGGATACAACTGATGGCCAAGCTGGACTCTTGTCTAATGTTCATAGTTGGATTGAGTAACATTGCATATCAAGAAAGAGGTCCGTGGCAAAGCTGATGCCACCAAAGACAAAAATACCCCGTAGGAAAGTATAGAATCAGTTGTTTCATCCCTTTTTGAATAAGGGCTTGTTTTTTCTCTGGGAAAGGGGAACTGGGGTGGATATGTGAATGAGCCTTAAAGAGGTTTTCAAAGATTTTTTTAAAATTTGGTCCAATGCAGGGGGCTGTAAATGAAAGGAAAAACCCTTTACCTTTTATATAACCTGCCACTCATCTGGTCCTGCAGCAATGACATCACATCCATCGTTCAAATGATTTCTGCTTTCAATCACTGACCTCAGTGGTCATGTGTCATTCATTCACACATGACCACCAAAGTCATTGATTGACAGTAGTGGTCAGTCATGAGAACGATGGATGTGACACCATCTATGTGGGAAGGTGTGGGTTCAGAGCAACTCTGAAGCTGCAGGACATGTATAAGGTAAGCCTGGTTTTACACAACCCCCAGCTCTGAGTCAAACTTTTAAAATCTCATAATATCTTCATCATGATTCCTCTCATGTCATTGTCTCTATCTCTTTAAGGTTCATCCTCTTCCTCTATTTCCTTTATGTCTATTGTACATTACAGTAAAGTATAGGATAAAAGCTTTTTCTCGATTTGGTCAAGATTCCATTGGTTTCCTCCAACGTCTCACTCAACAAACTTAAATTAATAGAAATCCCCTTTGACAGATGTCCACCAGGAAGGATAGGGGGGTCTATAGACATTTACATATATCCTTACCCTGATGTGTCTACACATGTCCATTCCACCATTTAACCATTAATAGGTCATCATGCTGATCTCCTGGAGTTAGATTTACCAGAGATATTTACCATGAGTGTCTGACCAGTAAAGCATATTTTCACCATAGACATGATGATCAATGTTATTAGAGATGAGTGAAGTTTCAAAAAATTTGATTCGGCTGCTTCGCTGAATTTTACCAAAAAATCAGCTTTGTGGCGAATTACATCACAAAGCGCATTTCTTTGTAAGTAGCGGGTGCAATAACAGGGATCAGCGAATGCGCCACTCCCCGTCATTGTAACCCTCAGATGCCATGCTCATACATGATTGCGGCATCTGAAAGTAAAAGTACAGTGTAAAAAAACAAAAAAAAAATATTTACCTGATCCATTTGCTTGGGACGGGCACTGCCATCTTGATTGAAGGTCTGGCGAAAATCTCCCTCGGGACGCGATGACATGCACAGGATTTTGGCTGAGATCTTCAATCAAGATGACGGTGCCCGGCCCATAGCGAGCAAGTGGATCAGGTGAATATAATTTTCTTTTTGTCTTTTTCACCATTTCAATTTAAATCGATTCACTACTACGAAGCACGAGGAAATTTGGCTTTGCATCGAATCTAATTTATCCTGAAATTCGCTCATCACTAATTGTTATCATTAAAGTCGTTTCTGGGATCCCAGCAACAGTTAATTTTATGTGACCTTATCAACAAAAAAAGTATTGTCCAAGGCATACAACCCCTTTAATGGATGGTAGACATACAGCAGATTGAAAAGGATGTATGGGGGAAGAGGGTCATTCTTATTGATCCCTTGCTGCTTCTCTTTTGACTTTTACTGAGTCCCCACTGGTTTCTGCTTCCTACTCTCCTGTCAACACGCATGGAAATGCCTAGAGATGCCTGTCAGCCAGTTATTGGCCACAGTGGTGTTCAGCCTAAGTCAGTGGTTTGTTAAGCAGGCATCACCAGGCATTTCACGGGTATTGAGATTGGACAAGGATGACGAGACGGTTTAAGTAACTGTCAGGTTGGGAGGGTATGACTTCTTTTTTTAATACACTCTGTGCCCTTTTCCAGGTAATGTTTCCACTCAGACTACCCCTTTTATGGACTACCAACCATAAAAGTGGGTGTATGCTTTAACAATATTTTTTTGTTAGAAGGATCTCAAATAGCCTAGACCCTCAGCCATCAGCTTTCTTTTACAAGAGAAACTCACAGCAAGTGTTCAGATCTATTACACCAGTGCCACAGAGAAACTAAACCATCCACCTGACCATTGAAGTCAATACTCAATCCTTGTAAAGCACTGGCATGTTGAGTCCTCCACAAATAGACATCTCATTCTACTGCATGGTAAATGTTTTTCAGTATATCTTCTCACATGTTGGTTCCCACATGCCTTATCTACCAAAAGGAGAGTGAGATGACATACTAAAGGTTAGTTGGAGAAGGTAGATGTGTGGAGACATAACAGAGGATAATTCATGTAAATGTGTAGATGTCACTTTTCTGGTGGTGGACACCTGCCAATATGTCAAAGACCTTTAATTGCAGGTAGAAAGACCTCAGAGAGACAGGAGAGATTAACACCAACCTTCAGAAGATCGTATTATTCACCTATAGTTACAGAATGAGTCATTGCTCAGTCAGAACTGGTACACCAATGGTTCAACTAGAGATAAAGGAATTTCTCAAAAATTCGATTCGGCTGAATTTTCCTGAAAAATTTGCTTTGATCCAAATTAATTCGCGACAAATCGCATAAAAAAATGGCTATTTCCGGGCTGCATAGAACACTGCGCCTTGCAGTAACAAGCATAGGGAGTGTGCTGTGGTAGTGAAGTAATACTGTGACTCAGTATGAAATGCAGATGACAGGCGTCACTATTAGAATCACTTCACACTTCACTTATTTGGACAGTCACCGGGCCAAAACCGATTAAATAACTCAAGTATTAACTCAGCCTTACAGGTCGATGTTAGTGTAAAGATGATGCGCACTCCTTTTACATCCTCGTCAGTAGGGTTGAGCGTGAATATTCGAATTATGAATATTTATCTTGAATATTGCAACTTAGAAAATTCACGAATAGTTTAACCCCTTAACCCCTTAAGGACTCAGCTCTATTTCACCTTAAGGACTTGGCCATTTTTTGCAAATCTGACCAGTGTCACTTTAAGTGCTGATAACTTTAAAACGCTTTGACTTATCCAGGCCGTTCTGAGATTGTTTTTTCGTCACATATTGTACTTCATGACACTGGTAAAATTGGGTCAAAAAAGTTTTTTTTTTGCATAAAAAAATACCATATTTACCAAAAAATTGTAAAAATTAGCAAATTTCAAAGTTTCAGTTTCTCTACTTCTGTAATACATAGTAATACCCCCAAAAATTGTGATGACTTTACATTCCCCATATGTCTACTTCATGTTTGTAGCATTTTGGGAATGATATTTTATTTTTTGGGGATGTTACAAGGCTTAGAAGTTTAGAAGCAAAGTTTAGAAACAAATTTTTAGGGACCACTACAGGTCTGAAGTCACTTTGCGAGGCTTACATAATAGAAACCTCCCAAAAATGACCCCATTCTATAAACTACACCCCTCAAGGTATTCAAAACTGATTTTACAAACTTCGTTAACCCTTTAGGTGTTGCACAAGAGTTATTGGCAAATGGAGATGAAATTTGAGAATTTCATTTTTTTGCTTAATTTTCCATTTTAACCCATTTTTTCCACTAACAAAGCAAGGGTTAACAGCCAAACAAGACTGTATCTTTATTGCCCTGACTCTGCCATTTACAGAAACACCCCATATGTGGCCGTAAACTACTGTACGGCCACACAGCGGGGCGTAGAGTGAAAGGTGCACAGTTTGGTTTTTGGAAGCCAGATTTTGCGGGACTGTTTTTTTGACACCATGTCCCATTTGAAGCCTCCTGATGCAACCCTAGAGTAGAAACTCCATAAAAGTGACCCCATCTAAGAAACTACACCCCTCAAGGTATTCAAAACTGATTTTACAAACTTTGTTAACCCTTTAGGTGTTGCACAAGATTTAATGGAAAATAGAGATACAATTTCAAAATTTCACTTGTTTGGCAGATTTTCCATTTTAATATTTTTTTTCCAGTTACAAAGCAAGGGTTAACAGCCAAACAAAACTCATTATTTATGGCCCTGATTCTGTAGTTTACAGAAACACCCCATATGTGTTCGTAAACCGCTGTACGGGCACACAGCAGGGCGCAGAAGGAAAGGCCAATTTTGCTGGACTGGTTTTTTTGACACCATGTCCCATTTGAAGCCCCCCTGTTGCACCCCTAGAGTAGAAACTCCATAAAAGTGACCCCATTTTAGAAAGTACGGAATAGGGTGGCAGCTTTGTTGGAACTAGTTTAGGGTACATATGATTTTTGGTTGCTCTATATTACACTTTTTGTGCGGCAAGGTAACAAGAAATAGCTTTTTTGGCACTTTTTTTTTGTTATTTACAAGATTCATCTGACAGGTTAGATCATGTGGTAATTTTATAGAGCAGGTTGTCATGGACGCGGCGATACCTAATATGTATACAATTTTTTTTATTTATGTAAGTTTTATACAATAACTTCATTTTTAAAACCAAAAAAAGTTTTAGTGTCTCCATAGTCTAAGAGCCATAGTTTTTCAGTTTTTGGGCGATTATCTTGAGTAGGGTCTCATTTTTTGCGGGATAAGATGTCGGTTTGATTGGCACTATTTTGGGGTGCATATGACTTTTTGATCGCTTGCTATTACACTTTTTGTGAAGTAAGATGACAAAAAATGGCTTTTTTTACACCGTTTTCATTTTTTATTTTTTACGGTGGTCACCTGAGGGGTTAGTTCATGTGATATTTTTATAGAGCCGGTCGATACGGACGCGGCGATACCTAATATGTATACTTTATTTTTATTTATGTAAGTTTTACACAATGATTTCATTTTTGAAACAAAAAAAATCATGTTTTAGTGTTTCCATAGTCTAAGAGCCATAGTTTTTTTAGTTTTTGGGAGATTATCTTGAGTAGGGTCTCATTTTTTGCGGGATGAGATGACGGTTTGATTGGTACTTTTTTGGCGTACATGCGACTTTTTTGATCACTTTTATTACCTTTTTTGGGAAGTAAGGTGTGCAAAATTTCAATTTTCTCATAGTTTTTATTTTTTTATTTTTATGTTGTTCACCGTGCGGGGAAAGTAACATGACCGTTTTATAGATCAGGTTGTTACGGACGCGGCGATACCTAATATGTGTAGTGCATTTTATTTTTTTTATTTTTATTCAGTGATGAATGTTTTTTTTTTATCTTAACTTTTTTCACTTTTTTTTAAAAAAAAATTTGACCCAGACCCACTTGGTTCTTGAAGATCCTGTGGGTCTGATGTCTGTATAATACAGTACAGTACAATATATATTGTACTGTACTGTATTTTACTTACACTTTGTCTGAACAGATCTATGCTTTTAGCATAGATCTGTTCAGTACCATGGACAGCAGGACACCTGAGAAGGCGTCCTGTTGCCATGGGAACCTTTCCCGTCTGCCACAACTTCGCAGACGGGGAAGGGTAAGCACAGGGCTGAGGGGGGCTGTCGGGGGGCTCTCTCCCTCTCCATCGGGGGGCTGCAAAGGCACAGCAGCCCCCCGATGGAGAGGGAGGGAGCTCCCTGACCGATGACAGTTAACTTTTTCCATACAGCGGTCCGTATGGATCGCAGTATGGAAAGGGTTAAACGGCTGACATCTGCACAGATGTCAGCCTTTTATACCAGGGTGCCAGCAATGTGCTGGCACCCTGGTATAACCCACTAGAAGCCAACAAATTTTCAAGGGGAGGCGGGCAGGGGATCGCGATCCCGCCTGCCGCACCGCCCGCCTCCCGCAACGCCCCCACCGCCTGCGACACCCCCCCGTACACCACCCGCCGGCATAAAATCGTGCAGGGGGTGGTGAAAAATATTGATTTTAGGCACTCAAAAGTTTCTGAAACTGCAAAAAGTGCAGCAAACCGCAGGTCTGAATTGACCTGCGGTTTGCTGCGATCGCCGACATGGGGGGGTCACATGACCCCCCCTGTCGTTGTGACAGGATGCCGGCTGAATGATTTCAGCCGAAATCCCGTTCCGATTAACCCCTGGGGCGCCGGAATCCCGATTTAAAGTTAGGACGTACCGGTACGCCCTGAGTCCTTAAGGACTTAGGACGTACCGGTACGCCCTGTTTCCCGAGTCCTTAAGGACCCAGGACGTAGCGGTACGTCCTGTGTAGTTTTGATCACTGCCGCACGGCCGGCAGTGATCGGAACAGGGTGCCTGTTGAAATCATTCAGCAGGCACCCTGTGACAATGCCTAGGGGGGTCCTGTGAACCCCCCGCATTGCCGATCGTTACAAACCGCAGGTCAATTCAGACCTGCGGTTTTAAGCGCTTATGCAAGTTTCTGATCCCTGCGGTCCGTGACCGCAGGGATCAGAAACCTCAAAGTGCCCATATTTTTGAAAAATATCCCCCCCCCCTGCAGCCCTCTGTGTTTTTGTGCCTGCGGGCGCAGCGGGGGGGAGGATTGCGGGCGGTGCGGGAGGCGTTTATTTTCAGGATGGCCAAGCAGTTGAATCAGAGTGTCAGCTCATTGCTGACCCTCCGATTCAAATGGCAGACATCTGTGCAGATGTCCGCCGTTTTAACCCCTTCCATGCCGGGGTCCGTAGGGACCGCTGTATGGAAGAGGTGAAGAGGGAGGGAGCTCCCTCCCTCTCCCATCAGGGGACTGCTGTGCCTTTGCAGCCCCCGGAGAGGATGGGGTGACAGAGGGAGGGAGCCTTTAGCACAGATCTGTTCAGCACCATGGACAGCAGGAGGCCTGAGAAGCCACAACTGAGCACACGGGGAAGGGGAGAAACATAGGAAAGGTTAAAGGACCTTAATATGTATAGATTGGAAGAAAGAAGAGACAGAGGGGATATGATAGAAACTTTTAAATACATAAAGGGAATCAACTCGGTAAAGGAGGAGAGCATATTTAAAAGAAGAAAAACTACCACAAGAGGACACAGTTTTAAATTAGAGGAGCAAAGGTTTAAAAGTAATATAAGGAAGTATTACTTTACTGAGAGAGTAGTGGATGCATGGAATAGCCTTCCTGCAGAAGTGGTAGCTGCAAATACAGTGAAGGAGTTTAAAGCATGCATGGGATAGGTATAAGGCTATCCTTCATATAAGATAGGGCCAGGGACTATTCATAGGATTCAGATATATTGGGCAGACTAGATGGGCCAAATGGTTCTTATCTGCCGACACATTCAATGTTTCTATGTTTCTATGTTTCTCCCCTTCCCCGTGTGCTCAGTTGTGGCTTCTCAGGCCTCCTGCTGTCCATGGTGCTGAACAGATCTGTGCTAAAGGCAGAGATCTATTCAGACAAAGTGTGAGTAAAATACAGTGCAGTACACTATATAGTGTACTGTACTGTATTATACAGACATCAGACCCACTGGATCTTCAAGAACCAAGTGGGTCTGGGTAAAAAAAAAATGTTAAAAAAGTGAAAAAAAAGTAAAAATAAAAAAACACATTTATCCCTGATTAAAAATGTAAAAAATAAAATTCCTTACACATGTTATATATCACCACGTCCGTAACGAACCGATCTATAAAACAGTCATGTTACATTTCCCGCACGTGAACGCCATAAAAAATAAAAACTATGATTAAATTGAAATTTTGCTCACCTTACTTCCAAAAAAAGGTAATAAAAGTGATTAAAAAAGTCATATGTATGGCAAAATAGTACCATTCAAACTGTTTTCTCATCCCACAAAAAATGAGCCCCTACATGAGACAATGGGACAAAAAATAAAAAAAACTATTACTCTCAGACTATGGAGACACTAAAACAAGTTTTTTGGTTTAAAAAATTATATTATTGTGTAAAACCTTAATAAATAAAAAAAGGTACACATATTAGATATTTCCGTGTCCGTAAGAACCTGCTCTATAAAAATATCACATGATCTAACCCCTCAGGTGAACAACGTAAAAATAAAAATGGTGTAAAAAAAGCCATAATTTTGTCACCTTACTTCCAAAAAAAGGTAATAAAAGTGATCAAAAAAGAATTAGGTATCCCTGCGTCCGTAACTACTTGCTCTATAAAAATAGTACATGATCTTATCTGTCAGATGAACTTTGTAAATAATAAAAAATAAAAGCGGTGCCAAAACAGGTATTTTTTGGTAAATTTTCCATTTTAATCCATTTTTTCCAGTAACAAAGCAAGGGTTAACAGCCAAACAAAACGCAATATTTATTGTCCTGATTCTTTCGTTTACAGAAACACCCTATATGTGGTCGTAAACCTCTGTACGGTCACACAGCAGGGCGCAGAAGGAAAGGAATGCCATATGGATTTTGGAAGGCAGTTTTTGCTGGACTTGTTTTTTTACACCATGTCCCATTTGAAGCCCCCCTGATGCACCCCTAGAGTAGAAACTCCAAAAAGTGACCCCATTTAAGAAACTACACCCCTCAAGGTATTCAAAACTGATTTTACAAACTTTGCTAACCCTTTAAGTGTTCCACAAGAGTCAATGGCAAATGGAGATGAAATTTCAGAATTTCTATTTTTTGTTACTTTGCTTCACTAAAAGTGTAATATAGAGCAACCAAAAATCATATGTACCCTAAAATAGTACCAAAAAAACTGCCACTTTATCCCGTAGTTTCCAAAATGGGGTCACGTTTTTGGAGTTTCTACTTTAGGGGTGCATCAGGGGGCTTCAAATGGGACATGGTGTAAATAAACCAGTCCAGCGAAATCTGCCTTCCAAAAACCACACAGCGTTCCTTTCCCTCTACGCCCTGACGTGGGGCCGTAGAGTGGTGTACGACCACATATCGGGTGTTTCTGTAAACCGCAGAGTCAGGGCAATAAATATAGAGTTTTGTTTGGCTGTTAACATTTGCTTTGTTAGTGGAAAAAATGGATTAAAATTGAAAATTTGGCAAAAAATTGAAATTCTGAAATTTCCTCTCCATTTGCCATCAACTCTTGGGGAACACCTAAAGGGTTAATAATGTTTGTAAAATCAGTTTTGAATACCTTGAGGGGTGTAGTTTCTAGAATGGGGTCACTTTTTGGTGGTTTCTATTATGTAAGCCTCACAAAGTGACTTCAGACCTGAACTGGTCCCTAAAAAGTGGGTTTTTGAACATTTCTGAAAATTTTCAAGATTTGCATCTAAACTTCTGAGCCTTGTAACGTCCCCAAAAAATAAAATGACATTCCCAAAATGATCCAAACATAAAGTAGACATATGGGGAATATAAACTAATAGCTATTTTTGGAGTTATTACTATGTGTTATAGAAGTAGAGAAATTGAAACTTGGAAATTTGCTAATTTTTCCCAAATTTTGGTAAATTTGGTATTTTTTATAAATAAAAATGAATTTTTTTGACTCCATTTTACCAGTGTTTTGAAGTACAATATGTGACAAAAAAACAATCTCAGAATGGCCTGGATAAGTAAAAGCGTTTTAAAGTTATCACCACATAAAGTGACATTGGTCAGATTTGCAAAAAATGGCCAAGTCCTTAAGGTGAAATAGGGCTGAGTCCTTAAGGGGTTAAATATAGTGCTATATATTCGCTATATCGAATATTCGTAATTTTTTTCCATCTAAAAACATGATTCCTTCCTGCTTCTTGCTTGTGGGCCAATGAGTCATTGGCCCACAAGCAACTTAAGCAGGGAGGAATCCTGACTTTAGATGGGAAAAATGAAAAATGATGAATATTCTAAAAAACTAATATATAGCACTATATCGAATATATTAGTTTTTTAGAATATTCGTCTTTTTTTTTTTTCAATCTGTATAGTTGTTCCACTTCGGCATACTCCTCCCCGACAAGCGTCCCCGTCACCAAGGGAACGACGCTTGTCGGGGAGGAGTATGTTGAAGTGGAACAACTGTACAGATTGAAAAAAAAAAAAGACAAATATTCTAAAAAACGAATATATTCGATATAGTGTTATATACATTTTTTTTTTTGAATATTTGTAATATTCTAAAACAGGGGTCAAGTCCTGGGAAAAAAAGTGTGGGAACTCACCCAAGATCCACTGCCCCCCACCCCATAACAGTGTCATCCACAGACCCCCACCCCATAACAGTGTCATCCACAGACCCCCACCCCATAACAGTGCCATCCACAGACCCCCCCCACCCCATAACAGTGCCATCCACAGACCCCCCCACCCCATAACAGTGTCATCCACAGACCCCCCATTGCCGCTCCAGTACAGTTATAAAATGTGTAATTAAATGAATAATGATTCATGCTGCCCCCTCAGTAGTATAACTTTCAATATATTGTACTCACAGGGCTACTGTTATCGTAATGCAGGCCGGCCGTGCAGACGAGCGGCAGCGTCACTGACTGACGTCACCTGCCTGCGCCGCCTACTTTATGAATGAAGCAGGCGGCGCAGGCAGGTGACGTCAAGTCAGTGACGCTGACGCTTGTCTGCCCGGCCGGCCTGCATTACGATAACAG
This sequence comes from Bufo bufo, assembly GCF_905171765.1. Classification (NCBI taxonomy): domain Eukaryota; kingdom Metazoa; phylum Chordata; class Amphibia; order Anura; family Bufonidae; genus Bufo; species Bufo bufo. The sequence continues at coordinate 17,178,766 of NC_053392.1, read as the reverse complement.
TAGCCCTGTGAGTACAATATATTGAAAGTTATACTACTGAGGGGGCAGCATGAATCATTATTCATTTAATTAAACATTTTATAAGTCTCTACTGGAGCTGCGGGGCCGGAGCACAGTGAACGTACCGGCCCCCAGCTCCTCCTCCCAGTCCCTCCCCGCTGATACATCGCAGCTTGCGATGTCAAAAGGTGGCGGAACGCCGTTCCAGTGTGTTCCGCCAGAAAAAAAGCCCTGCTTGAGGCTGAAAGGGAACGGCGTTCCTGCCATGAAAAAAGTGCAGGAACCCTGTTCCCACGCGTTCCCCCTCGACCCCTGTTCTAAAACAAGAATATATAGCAATATAGCGAATATTCGAAAAAACAAATGTAGAGCAATTTAGCTAATATAGTGCTATAATCTTCTTTGTCTAATAGTTGTAATTTTTTTCTCATCTGAAGTTCAGATTGGAAAAAAGACAACTATTAAAAAACGAATATAGCACTATATTAGCTAAATTGCTCTATTTTAATTTTTTTGAATATTCGCTATATTGCTATATATTCTTGTTTTAGAATATTACGAATATTCAGAAAAACAAATATAGCACTATATTAGCTATATTGCTCTATATATTAGTCTTTGAGAATATTCGTCATTTTTTTTCCATCTGAAGTCATGATTCCTCCCTGCTTAAGTTACTTAAGCAGGGAGGAATCATGACTTCAGATGGAAAAAAATGACGAATATTCTAAAAAACGAATATACCATATAGCACTAAATTCTATAGTGCTATATATTCGTTTTTGACCCACGCCTGTATTGATAGCGTAATATTCGCATATTACGCGATCATTACCTTGCGAATTTTTAGAGTAAATGTTTTTTGAATATAACGAATATTCAAATTCACGAATATTCTACGAAATATTCGCGAAATATCGCAAATTCAAATATGAACACTGCCGCTCATCACTACTCATCAGCTGATTCCACATAGATGTACAGAGCCTGTTCTATTAAACGCTTATACAAGTGGCAAGGTAACATAGTGTAGAGATGGCAGTAGCATGAGGAGACCACAGAGTGGCAAGGTGACATATTTTGGAGGTGGAGACAGCATCAGGAGGCCACAGAGTGGAAAGGTGACATATGTAGTGTGGATATGGCAGCAGCATCCGGGACCACAGAGTGACCCGGTAACAGAGTGGAGCGGTGGGTGTCAATACCAGTACCCGCTGATGAAGGTGGGTGAAATAAGGAGCACTTGGCATCAGATGTGTGGAATCAGGCAGGTTGCAGCATCAAATTAGTAGCTGAGGCAGGTACTCCGGTCTCTTGTATCAAAGTGTTGGTGTGGCACCATGGATTATCTAGTCTGATGCATCAGGAATTGGTGGTTGGGAATCCTGGCTGATCCATGCCTGATTTATCTTGATAAAGGTCAGTTTCTCCACATTGGGATAACTATGGCCCCGCTGCACTAAACACCCGCTCTGAAGCCACACTACTGGTCAGGCAGGACAGCTTTTCCAGGGCAAACTCGGCCATTTGCGGCCACAGATCCAGTTTGGCTACCCATTAGTCCAGCGGATCTTCAATGTGGGGTGGCAGGGTGCTGTCCAAGTATGCCACCAACTGCTGGTTCAGGTTCTGCTCTACGTCTAGCTGCTGCTGCTGGTGAGTAGTTTCTTCACTATGTGGGTGAAGAAAGCTGCTCATCAGCGACTGTAGACTGAGGCTGCTGCTCATGGAGCTGGTACTGATCCTGCCACCCCACCCCTCCCCAGCAGCCATGGCAGTGGAATGTGAGCGCATAGGGCCCCTTCGGTCAGACCTGCGAGAGGATGGACGATGGGCAGATAAGCAGCGGCCAACTGACTACCTAGGATGTCTCTGTAGTAGTTCAGTTTGTCCTCCCTCTCGGTGGGTGTAAAAAAGGCCCCCATTCTGGACCAGTAGCGAGGGTCCATCAAGGTGGAGAGCCAGAAGTCATCCCTCTGCCGAATGGTGACAATTTGGCTGTCACTACGCAAGCAAGTGAGCATGCATCGTGCCATTTGTGCAAGTGACTCGGAGGGACTCCCTGCCTCCATCTTCACTGCATACTGCCACGTTGTGTCTGGGTCCTCTGTCTTGTCTACCTCATCGCCCTGTAGCTCCTGTGGCTGCTCCTGCTCCTCTTATCCTATCAGCTGAATAGAAAAACCACCCATTTGGCTACACATTGCCTGTGCTCCAATGTCCTCCTCCCCCTCCTCCTCCTCTTCCAGTTTAGCCCCCACAGGGCTCATGTGGCCGTAAGATCAAGGCACCACGTCTCCTGTCCCCTGACCACCCATTGTTACCAGCATCTGTTCCAGGACATGAAGCAGTGAAATGACGTTGTTCATTCCGTAGTCCTGGCGACTGACAAATAATGTGGCCTCCTCAAAGGGCCTAAGCAAACGGCAGGTGTCATGCATGATCTGCCACTGGCTGACATCGAAGTTACACAGTGGAGTACTTCTATCCACTTGCATCATCAAGAAATCGTTGATGGCCTTTCTCTGTTCGTATAGTCAGTCCAACATATGAAGTGTGGAATTCCAACGAGTGGAAACGTCGCATATCAGCCTATGTTGGGGATGTCGTTCTGCCGCTGCAGCTCAAGGGGGTGTTTTGTGGTGTACGAGTGGCTGAAGTGCATGCAAAGTTTCCTGGCCATTTTTAGGATGTCTTGCAGATGGGTGGAAGACTTCAGGAACCGCTTGACAACCAGATTGAACACGTGTTCCATGCAGGACTTATGGCTCAGCCTTCCTTGACACAGCACTGACACCATATTCTTCGCGTTGTCTGTCAGCATGGTTCCTATTTTCAGTTGTCTCGGAGAAAGCCAGGTTTCCATTTCTTGATGCATCACACGGAGCACTAACCCCCCATGTGTGACTCCGTTCGGCAATGTAAACCAGGTGCAGAACAGCGTGACACCGCTGAGTCCTGCACATGTGGTATGCTGGAGGGGCACTGTGACTTGTCCCTGCAGTGAAGGCTGGGAACATGGTGGAGGATGAGGAGGCAGAGGTGGACATTGTTGCAGGACCAACAGCTTGACAACGAGGAGGCGGAAGCGGCGTGACCTGGCCAAGTTGCTGGTGTGGCTGTGCTGGCCTGACCTGGCCAAGTTGCTGGTGTGGCTGTGCAGGAACCACATTCACCCAGTGGGCCGTAAAGGACATGTATTGTTCCTGACCGTAGTTACAGCTCCACACGACGGCACTGCCGTGCACTTTCGCAGACACCGACAGGCTCAAGGACTGGCCCAACTTCTGTTCTACATGTGTGTGCAGGGCTGGTACTGCCTTTTTCACAAAGAAATCACGGCTTGGGACTCTTCACCTCGGCTCGCCACAAGCCATTAGTTCTGAAAGGTGCAGAGTCAACCACTTGGAAGGGAGGGACTGCAGCACCAGCCACTTGGACAGAAGCACGATCAGCTTCTGCACCTTTGGATGCGTGCACGCATACTGCTGTCTCTTGGCAATCGCTTCGGTGATTGCTGACGGAATGACCGACAAGGAGTAGGAGCAGGAGAATCTGCTCCAGCAAAAGATGGGATTGACAGACAGCTCCCTCCTGCTAAGGTGGTGGAGCCTTAACTGTCTGAAACTGGGTGCGTGCCACTGGGTGATGTAGCAGTAGCTGTGGCAGGCTGGACCACCACATCAGAGCCACAGTTCTCCCGGGCCACTTTATGGTGACACTACATATGTTGGTGAAAGGCCGTGGTGCCAACATTTGCACCCTGACCTCGCTTCACCTTCTGCCTATATATTCTACATATGGTCATGTTGAGCTCCTCTGGCGGCTTCACAAAAAACTGTCACATCGCCGAGTACCTGATTTTCCCTCCAACACTACTCACTGGCTGACTGCTACTGCCGCTGCCTCCGTTAACCCCTGCACCACTCCTTTCCGGAGAGGTAGGCTGCTGCAAAGCGGGTGTTCTACCTTGTGCCTATTTGGCTCCCAACCTCCCACTGCTGCCACCCTGCTGACTCTCGACCACGCCGCTGGGTCACTAGCAAGCTGCCACCCTCTTCTCCTGATGATGACGAAGCCCGTTCTACACCCGGCTCCCAAGTGCGATCGGCTTCATCATCATCGAGTAGTGTCTGCACATCACTGATGTCTTCCTCAATGGTCTTTGGGTCAGGAACCTGACCGCTCGCGACACAAGCTCTCCTCATCACTACTTGCCCACCTAGTTGAGGAAGCGGCGGATGCCTCCTCCAGATCTTGGCTGGGCAGTAGCTGCTGACTGTCCTCTAGTAGCTCTTCCGCGCTGAAAAGTGGAACCGAGTCTGCGGCATACTTCTCGCAGTGATGGAACAGAAAAGGACAGAGGCAGGTTGAGAACAATTGAGGGCACAGGGCCTGCTCCCGGACCATGCCAACAAAGGGTTGTGTCTGACGAACCCACCGACTGTTGGCTGGGGGTGTCTGATGTCACTTGGGATGATGTGGATGATCGAGTTAACCAATCAAGAACCGCTGGGTTGCTGGTCAAGACACCTAGATGACATCGGAAGCTCAGGCCTCTCGCTGCAACTCCTGCTGCCGTGCCCCCTTACTCTGCTGCGACCTGTGCCTGCGCCAGAAACATTCAGGCCTCTGCCACTCCTCTGTGCATGGTCTGGCACTTCTCTGTCTGACATACTTGTAGCTAAACTAAACAAAAATCTATAAAAGCGACAAATATATTTTTCTTTTTGTAATGAAATAGGCCACTAAATTATTTCTGCGCAAATAACAGCAAATGTGAACTGCGTGTATTTTTCTCATTTTCTCTAGAAATATGACAAGAAACGCTTTTACCGCAAATAAAACCAAACGTGAACAGCGTCTATTTTTCTCGTATTGTACTATAATAGGGCACTAAACGCTTTCACCATATATAGCTGCAGAAGTGAACAGAGTATATATTTCTCTTTTTCCACAGATATAAGCCACTAAAGGCTTTTCAACATAACACTTGAACCCCTACAACAAATTACTGGAATGACAAAGCTGTATAATGGCTATTTGGATCCCCAAATAATCTTTCCCTGCACTTGTAAGGCCTCATGCATGTTTTGGTTCGCAGTTTTTGCGGCTTGGATGCGGACCTATTCACTTCAATGGGGCCACAAAAGATACGAACAACACTCTGTGTGCTGTCCGCATCCGTTTCTCCGTTCCGTGGTCCGCCAAAAAAATATAACCTGTGCTATTCTTGTCAGTTTTGCAGACAAGAATAGGCAGTTATATCAATGGCTGTCCGTGCCGTTCCGCAAATTGCGGAACGCACACGGACGCCATCTGTGTTTTGAGGATCTGCAATTTGCGGACAGCAAAACACACAATGGTCGTGTGCATGAGGCCTAAATGGTATTTTTTCCCAATGATGTTTTCTGTATGACTCTCCCTAGCCCCTGCAACGTCTGTCCCTGCACTAAGCTGATGTGAAATGATTCCTCCTATCCTTATCGTGCACTTATAAAGCACTTTTTTTTCCACATTGAGGTGTTCTTTCACTCTCCCTAGCGCCTGAAACGTCTGTCCCTGAACAAAGTACGATGGTGAATGGCAGAATCTAAGATGGCCGCCGTATTTATAGGGCTGTGACATCACCGGGCTGGATGGCTGCTGATTGGCTGCATGCATGGCATTATGGGTCATCCCGCCTTCCCAGAGTTCCTTGCCCCATGTCCTCACACGTGTAGCCACCATTTTAGCCGCCATTGTTAGGAAAAATTGAGTTTCGTTACCACGAAGTACGAGGAATTTCGCATTCGTTCAGAATCAAATTTTTCCTGAAATTCGGAACGAATTTGAGTTCGTCAGCTTCGATTTGCTCATCTCTAGGTTCAACCTATAGTATATACAATCCAAGCAAAGAGGAAGTCAGAAGAATTATATATGACTAACACCATCATTGCACAGTTAGGGTTCAATGATTGTCAAGAGTCCACACGGACAAAGCTATGGAACATCTACTGGTTTTACTGTTATGCCCAGGGGCGTCGTTAGGTCAAAGCATCCGGATGTTTTGTCCAGGGCCCCGAATGTTATGTTATGCTGGTAGCATTTTTGGCTATTCCAGGGCCCTTTAATATTGATTCGACCTGGGCAATCCCACAGATCATCTCCCCACCCCTTGTACATGTTCCACTGATCCGCTACTTGCGGGCTGCACGGGCATGAGTTCCGTCAGTTCCTTGCTCAATCCCGTCCTGCGGCGCTTGATCCTGCGAGACCCGGGATCACGCGCCGCAGGACAGGATTGCGCACTGAAGTGACTGAACTCATGACCGCGCAGCCCTCAAGTAGCGGATCAGCGGAACAAGTACAAGGTGTGCACACATCTTCCATGACACCGGCCTGTAAGTGTAAATGTAGTCCTTCCCTCCACTAACAAGCAGCAGACAGTTATCAGGACGGAACTGTTCCTTCCCGATAATTGTACGCAGAGTTGGCGAGGGACACAAAATGCACCTTTACATTATTATTTTTTTTTTACAAATTTTATTTCAGCATTAAAAGATTATTCCAATTTCCAGTTAAAGAAAGTAGTCCCCTATCCACTATTGGATTGGTGAGGGTCCTATGGGTTCCCCAACCCCCCCCCCCTCCTCAGATCACGATAATGGAGGCTCTGTATCCTGTGAAGCCCACCTGAAATGGACGGAGTGGCTGGTCAGAAATGTGCACAATTCCTCTATTCTTTTCTATCGGAGTGCCAGAGACAGCCGATTGCTGTACATAGCCATCTCCGGAACCTCCATAGAAATAAAACCTGTTATTAAAGGGTTTCTGTCATGAGAAATAGCGTTCTGTAGCGATGGGCTGATGTCAGCAGTACATAACAGTCTGCTTTATAACTCCCTTTATAAAGACTTTTATAATATGCTAATGAGCCTCTAGGTGCTATGAGGACGTTGCTTCAGCACCTAGGCGCCATCCCGTTTAGTATTTGGCGCAGGCACAGTGAGTGAAGGACACGCTCCTGCTGCTGGCTTCACTCACTGCGCCTGCGACGGCTACACTCACTTAGCAGGCGCCATCCCGTTTAGTATTCAGCGCAGGTGCAGAGAGTGAAGGACGCGCTCCTGGACGGCGCAGGAACGGGATTTACTGAACGAAGAAAACTCGCCAGTCAATCAACTGGACCTGGGCGTGCCAAAGGGTGAGTAGACCGAGCCTCTAGGTGCTGAAGCAACGCCCTCATAGCACCTACAGGCTCATTAGCATATTTTGAAAGTGTTTATTTGGAGAGAGCGGCGGCAGCAGGGAGTTATAAAGGACACTGTTATGTACTGCTGACATCAGCACATCGCTGCAGAACGTTATTTCTCATGACAGAAACCCTTTAAGTACGTTGGCTTGTATGTTAATTCTTATTATGCAAATTTCCACTCAGTGGGCTTGAGCCCCGGATGTTTTCAGACCCCAGCAACGCCCCTGGTTATGCCTCTGATCCTTCTGAATGAGACAGTTCTGTCAACACAAGGACAATCTTTCCACCAAGAACAAAGCTGGTCACAGACGGGATCATTTCACCAAAGTGTTTATTACTGATATTTATCACTTTTTGAATCTGGTTTATAAGAGGCTACATGTAACTACCTGATACGTTTGTGACACATCAACTTCTTTATTTACAGAGAAACCTGGACAATGTCCCCTAGATCCATTAGTAGCAAACTCTCGTCTTCCATTTCTTCCTTCTGATCTGTGCGAATCGGACGATGACTGTCCTGGAAAACAAAAGTGCTGCAGTGATCTGGGCACCAGACTATGCTTACAACCCATCGAGGGTAAGTTCATTAGAAACCAAATTCAACAAGTAGATGGAGCTCATTATTAGACAGGATTTGTCACCTGGTGAAGGAATCTGACAGCTGTATGGTTACATGACCAGCTCCACCTGATCTGCCAAAATCTGCTTTACCACAAACACATCTCAGAGGTAAATTCAGCTTCACTGGTGGCAGGCAGCCCAGCAATTATCAGGACTGTAACTGCATCACATGACTGTGAGGACTAACGCAAGGAGCACATTAATGTTCCAAAGTGTGGACCTGTGAGCACTTCATGTGTCATCATATGAGAGCTCCACAAGGTTCTGTGTGCTCCTCTAGAAGTAATGTTTCTACTGCCATTACATACATTTCCATTAGGTACATAGGTATTATACAGTACCTGTACTGATCCTGAGTTTTACATCAAGACACGGAGGCTTCGTATTGCTTACTCCTTCTTTACTTCCACCAATAGCAGCAAAGGAGAAATTAACATAATCAAAACAATAAAGGATCCTCCCCAAACAGATCCTATAATAAGCAGTGTCCTCTTTATATCTTCCTCTTTCTTTGCTGCTCCACCAAAGCTAAGTGACCTATATATATTCGATTATGTGATTTAGATTTTGAAGCAATTTATGTCTTGTCATGGCGTTTTAATACTGGCCTTGTAGATAGATATATATGCTGTTCTGACCTATATCCAGGTCTCCCCCCTCCCTTTTTTCCCTTCATTTTGGAGATTTTATCTCAGTATATTCTGTATTCCCTTCATTTGGGGGCCGCCCCCCCCCTCCCTCTCTTCCCCTTTGCGTTTCCTCATCGACGGTTTTATCCCCTGTAACCTTTCGTCTTGGGGGTGACTTCTTTTTCCCCCCTCCTCTCCCACTACCTCAGTCGCCGCTCCGATACCTTCCCTCTGCTCTCCGGCGGCATAGGTTATCGGCGGCAGGTTTCTTTAGCCTCCCGCGGCTCCGAGATCTCGCGAGATCTCGGCGGCCATCTTGGGAGCTCCCGCCCGTCTTCTCGCGGGATTTCGGAGCGCTCTCCAGTGCATTGCTGCTCCTCTCAGCTCCGGATCGGCTCCTACCTTACTGCGGCGCTTGGGGTGATTAACCCCTGTTTAGGTTAGTTGGTTTTTCTACCCGAGATTAGCACCTTTAGTTTAGGTACCCCATCGGCCACCAGGCATTACATTTTAGATCGTTAATAACGAGATCATGTCCTCAGACCGCTCTCCCGCTGGGCCTAACCCCCCCCCACCCACAGGGGACCCCAGCCTGCCAGTCATGAGTGCACAGGCTCTTGAGCTACAACGCTCAGTGTCTAGTGCCATTATAGAGGCCATGGGATCCATGTCCTCAATGATCTCTCAGACCATATCCCAGGCATTATCTGCCCATACTCCTGGCCCCTCTAATCTAATGCCTGCACTCACTAGCCCGCAGCCTACCATTGAACCTCCTGCCCAGGAGACTTTGACTGGTGTGATCCAAGCCACCCATGATAGCGCGCTTAGATCGCGCAAAAGAGCCTTACCGCGCCAGGCAGAAAGGGCGCGAACGTGGAAATGTGCTAGAGCACAAACTTATGACATAGATTCTGATATTGAATCGGACATGGAGGCTTATGCGGAGGCAAGTGACCACTCTGATGGAGTGTTAGAGATGGAACCTCAGTTTCCAAGCACCTCAGGCCCTAGGCCTTCCACATCTGAGTCCGTGGGCGCATCCACCTCTGCCCCTAACACGGCGTCTACCCTGGTGGATCCTTCTGGCAACCCACTATTTGACCCCGATTCCCTCCACCACCCTAGGTCGGCGGAGTGGTTGCCGGTAGCTCATGTGAGCGATTATTTGGAGCATTGGGTGCGTCGTCCTCTCAGCAAAGAGGCGCGCAGCAAGCTCCGTGCAGAATGCCCCAGACCATTGATCCCTAACAAGGTCTGTGAGACCCCATCTGTGGATCAGAAGATGACTCAGTTTTTAACTAAAACCGGCTGGAATCCCCGTAAAGGTCTGGATTCCGCCATAAAGAGTTGTCAGGACAAGCTCCTTGACATTTTTGGCCCCCTCGCCAAAATCTTTGAAATGGCCGAATCGGCCAAAGTGGACGGCTCTCCGATAGATCCGGAGGAGCTTACTGGCTGGATACAGAGAGCCATTTGTATTGCGGGCAGCACCAATTCCTCCCTGTCCATTGAAAGGCGTAAAGCCATCCTTTTTAAAATTGACCCAAAATTGGCCAACTTGGCACTTACTGAGACAGGGAAGGATGCTCAGGGTCAACTGTTCGGGGATTCCTTCATTAAGGACCTCAGCAGGTACGTTGGAGCGTTTACCGCATTGGACAAGGCCCAGTCCTCCATGAAAAGGGTATTTCAGGGACGGGTCTCCACTAGGGCCGGCAGTAGTAGGGGCCGTCTGTCCGGCCGTTCCAGTTATCATGCCCGCAGCTCGGGCAGAGGCTCCTTCAACCAGAGGCCTCCTTTCCAGGACCAAAGAAATGCCCCCTCGTTCTTCCCGGCCAGAGGCGGCCAATGGCGTTCCAGATCGGTTAGAGGAAATCCGAACTACAGAAAATCTTTCGGTAAGTCTTTCCCCAGTGGGGACTTCTTTCACTCCTTGTGTAGGGGGCAGACTCCGTCTATGTTCCCACGTTTGGTCCAGCATCACATCAGATCCATGGGTGCTGAACACTGTGCAGGGGTTCCACATAGAACTTACGAGTTCGCCAGATCTCGTCCCTTCTCCCCCTCCCCTGGCACTACCGGACAGGGAGCTAGTGGACGTAGAACTTTTTTCCCTCTTGCACAAGGATGCGATAGAAAGGGCTCCTCCTACCCAAAGGGGCGTTCTCAGCCACATTTTTCTAGTTCAGAAAAAAGGGGGACAATTTCGTCCGGTCATAAATCTCCGGGCACTGAACTCTGTGGTGCGCTACCGCCACTTCAAGATGGAGGGGATTCACCTCCTTCGGGACTTGCTGATTCCGGGGGACTGGATGGTGAAGCTGGATCTCAAGGATGCCTATCTGACGGTCCCGATTGCCTCCTCCTCCAGGGATCTTCTGCGCTTCCTGTGGAAGGGCGAAGTGTGGCGCTTCACTTGCCTACCGTTCGGCCTTTCCTCAGCGCCTTGGTGCTTCACCAAGTTACTGCGCCCAGTCATGGCCTGGCTTCGGAGCCGTGGGGTTCGTCTTGTCATTTACCTGGACGACATCCTCATTATGCACCAATGTCAGTCGTCTCTGCTGCAACACCTCCAGTGGACCTCGGATCTTCTGACGGGTCTGGGTTTTCTACTCAATCTCGAGAAATCCTGCCTCACACCGGCTCGACGTATGGAGTTTCTGGGCTTCACGGTGGACTCTGTTGCGGAATCTCTCAGCCTCCCTGCAGAGAAATTGCGGACGATACGCAAGGAGTTGAGACATGCTCTCTCAACTCCCTCTCTATCCCTACGCCACCTGGCTCGCATCATTGGGTTACTTGCCTCCTCTATCCAGGCAGTCTTTCCCGCTCCGCTCCATTATCGGGCTTTACAGCGCCTGAAGATCGCCCACCTCCGTGCCGGGGCCTCGTTTGCGGACACTGTGATTCTGGATCAAGAAGCTCAGGAGGAACTTCGTTGGTGGTTGAGCAATTTGGAAGCCTGGAACGGCAGAGCAATCTTCGGATTCCAACCGGAATTCACGGTAGAGTCGGACGCGAGTCTCCAAGGATGGGGTGCCCACTGCGAGGGTATCTCCACTGGGGGTCGATGGTCGGAGTCAGAGACCCATCTGCACATCAACGCTCTGGAACTTCTAGCGGGTTCGTTTGCCATCAGGAGTTTCACCAAGGGCATAGCTCATGCATGCATCCGTCTACGCATGGACAATGTGTCGGCGGTCCGATACGTCAATCACCTAGGCGGCACTCAATCGGCCACCTTAGCCCGACTGGCGAAGGAGTTCTGGTCCTATTGTCTGTCCAGGGACATCATGATTCAAGCGGAGTACCTGCCGGGTCTTCACAACTACAAAGCGGATCGGAGTTCCCGATGCTTCACGGACGGCAGCGACTGGAGGCTGAATCCGGAAATGTTCTCCACAATCTCGGACATCTGGGGTCCTTGCTCCATAGACCTTTTTGCTTCCCGGCTCAATACTCACCTGTCCAGGTTCTTCAGCTGGCGGCCGGACCCGGAGGCAGAAGCGGTGGATGCGTTTTTACAGGACTGGTCCTCAGCCCTACATTACGCGTTTCCACCGTTTGCCATGATTCCGAGGATGTTGCTACAGACTCGGCGTCAGAGTGCGGAACTGGTGGTGGTGATTCCCTTCTGGGGATCTCAAGCCTGGTACCCGATCCTCTTAGAACTCCTGGTCGACGTACCTCTCCTACTCCCGACGCGGACGGATCTCCTCCAGGACCCTCTGGGTGCCCCACATCCCCTGCTGGTCGAAGGCTCCCTTCAACTTCTTGCGTGCCGAATTTCAGGACTCCAGGAGAGGTCGAGGGAATTTCGGAGGCAACTAGACGCCTCCTGGACAACGCTTGGGCTCCCGGCACCCGAAAATCTTACCGGGCAGCTTGGGGATCTTGGGTTGGCTGGTGCATGGAACGGGACCTGGATCCCGTTTCGGCATCTGTAACCCATTTGTTGCAATTCCTGACTTCTCTCTTTGAGGCAGGGAAAGCTTATCGGACCATCAATTTGTTCCGTTCTGCGATTTCCTCGACTCATCAGGGATTTGATGGTGTTCCGGCTGGTCAACACCCTTTAGTGTCTCGACTTTTACGTGGCTCACGCTTGGCTCGGCCTCCTCGGCCACGTTTCACCACTACGTGGGATGTTTCCCTGGTCCTTTCGTTCCTCTCTTCCTGGCCCGACAACGCGGCCCTTTCCCTCCGTCAACTGTCAGCCAAGTTGCTGACCCTTTTTTGCCTGATTTCCTGTAAGAGGATCTCTGATGTCAGGGCTCTGGATCATGATGCTAGATCCTTTACTCCCGAGGGTGTTACTTTTAACATCACGCGGCGCACCAAGACCAATATTCGGTCTGTGTCCTATCCCAGTTTTCCGTCTTCCCCGGCACTCTGTCCTGTAGCTTGTCTACGGGAATATGAGTTGCGCACTCGTGCTCACCGGTCTGCGGACGTTCCGCAGCTTTTCCTCTCTATTCGCCATCCCTTTGGTCCGGTTACCAGTCCCACTTTGGCGCGTTGGATGAAGTGGGTCATGTCCCTTTCAGGGATTGATACGACGATCTTTACCGCTCATTCGGCCAGGGGCGCGGCTGCTACTGCCCTGGCTGTTTCGGGGGCTCGTTTGGAGGACATTCTACGTCTGGCTGACTGGTCTAGGGCCACGACGTTCACAGAGTTTTATTTCCGTCCGACCCCTCATGTGTTTTCTGCTATTATTGAGCAGCTTTGAACTTGCAATACGAAGCCTCCGTGTCTTGATGTAAAACTTAATGATTTTCCTATTTCATGACGTAAAGTCATAGTTTTATTAAAGACACGGAGGCGAGTATTGCCCGCCCTAGGTTTCTCTGGCCCACCCTATTATTATTTCAATGTTATGGTATTATTATTGACTACTACACTGTTTCGGTGATTATTTATGACATTTTACCGTCAAGATTGATTGTGGTTCTGTTAAGCGACCTTTTTAATGTACGACCGTTATAGGGTCGAGATTGCACATTTGTACCCAGGTGTTTACACTGGCTATATTATTTGTTTTGTTTCAGGTTGAAAGATCCTTGGCGGATGGCATTCCGCGTTGTTCCAGGTTTCCTGAAATGTTAGCCATGTTGGCTTGAGTTCTTCAGTCGGATGAAAAGAATGGTCGGTGTCGGAACCAGTTCCAGTTCGGTTCGTTTTTCGGTTATGGTTTGGCGGTTGGTGTCGTGGATTCAAAGAAAGAGGAAGATATAAAGAGGACACTGCTTATTATAGGATCTGTTTGGGGAGGATCCTTTATTGTTTTGATTATGTTAATTTCTCCTTTGCTGCTATTGGTGGAAGTAAAGAAGGAGTAAGCAATACTCGCCTCCGTGTCTTTAATAAAACTATGACTTTACGTCATGAAATAGGAAAATCATTAAGTTCCATCCTGTATTATACCCCAGAGCTGCACTCACTATTCTGCTGGTGCATTCACTGTGTACATACATTACATTACTTATCCTGTACTGATCCTGAGTTACATCCTGTATTATACTCCAGAGCTGCACTCACTATTCTGCTGGTGCAGTCACTGTGTACATACATTATATTACTTATCCTGTACTGATACTGAGTTACATCCTGTATTATACTCCAGAGCTGCACTCACTATTCTGCTGGTGCAGTCACTGTGTACATACATTACATTACTTATCCTGTATTGATCCTGAGTTACATCCTGTATTATACCCCAGAGCTGCACTCACTATTCTGCTGGTGCAGTCACTGTGAACATACATTACATTACCTATCCTGTACTGATCCTGAGTTACATCCTGTATTATACTCCAGAGCTGCACTCACTATTCTGCTGGTGCAGTCACTGTGTACATACATTACATTACTTATTCTGTACTGATCCTGAGTTACATCCTGTATTATACCCCAGAGCTGCACTCACTATTCTGCTGCTGCAGTCACTGTGTACATACATTACATTACTTATCCTGTACTGATCCTGAGTTACATCCTGTATTATAATCCAGAGCTGCACTCACTATTCTGCTGGTGCAGTTACTGTGTACATACATTACTTATCCTGTACTGATTTTGAGTTTCATCCTGTATTATACTCCAGAGCTGCACTCACTATTCTGCTGGTGCAGTCACTGTGTACATACATTACATTACTTATCCTGTACTGATCCTGAGTTACATCCTGTATTATACCCCAGAGCTGCACTCACTATTCTGCTGGTGCAGTCACTGTGTACATTACATTACTTATCCTGTACTGATCCTGAGTTACATCCTGTATTATACCCCAGAGCTTCACTCACTATTCTGCTGGTGCAGTCACTGTGTACATACATTACATTACTTATCCTGTACTAATCCTGAGTTACATCTTGTATTATACCCCAGAGCTGCACTCACTATTCTGCTGGTGCAGTCACTGTGTACATACATTACATTACTTATCCTGTACTGATCCTGAGTTACATCCTGTATTATACTCCAGAGCTGCACTCACTATTCTGCTGGTGCAGTCACTGTGTACATACATTACATTACTTATCCTGTACTGATCCTGAGTTACATCCTGTATTATACCCCAGAGCTGCACTCACTATTCTGCTGGTGCAGTCACTGTGTACATACATTACATTACATTACTTATCCTGTACTTATACTGAGTTTCATTCTGTATTATATTCCAGAGCTGCACTCACTATTCTGCTGATGCAGTCACTGTGTACATACATTACATTACTTATCCTGGACTGATCCTGAGTTACATCCTGTATTATACTCCAGAGCTGCACTCACGATTCTGCTGGTGCAGTCACTGTGTACATACATTACTTATCCTGTACTGATTCTGAGTTACATCCTGTATTATCCTCCAGAGCTACATTCACTATTCTGCTGGTGCAGTCACTCTGTACATACTTTACTTATCCCGTACTGATCCTGAGTTACATCATGTATTATACTCCAGAGCTGCACTCACTATTCTGCTGGTGCAGTCACTGTGTACATACATTACATTACTTATCCTGAAACTGATCCTGAGTTACATCCTGTATTATACCCCAGAGCTGCACTCACTATTCTGCTGGTGCAGTCACTGTGTACATACATTACATTACTTATTCTGTACTGATCCTGAGTTACATCTTGTATTATACCCCAGAGCTGCACTCACTATTCTGCTGGCGCAGTCACTGTGTACATACATTACATTACTTATCCTGTACTGATCCTGAGTTACATCCTGTATTATACTCCATAGCAGCACTCACTTTTCTGCTTGTGCAGTCACTGTGTACATACATTACATTACATATCCTGTACTGATCCTGAGTTACATCCTGTATTATACTCCAGAGCTGCACTCGCTATTCTGCTGGTGCAGTCACTGTGTACATACATTACATTACTTATCCTGTACTGATCCTGAGTTACATCCTGTATTATACTCCAGAGCTGCACTCACTATTCTGCTGGTGCAGTCTCTGTGTACATACAGTACATTACATTACTTATCCTGTACTAATCCTGAGTTTCATTCTGTATTATACTCCAGAGCTGCACTCACTATTCTGCTGGTGCAGTCACTGTGTACATACATTACATTACATTACTTATCCTGTACTGATCCTGAGTTACATCCTATGTTATACCCCAGAGCTGCACTCACTATTCTGCTGGTGCAGTCACTGTGTACATACATTACATTACATATCCTGTACTGATCCTGAGTTACATCCTGTATTATACTCCAGAGCTGTACTCACTATTCTGCTGGTGCAGTCACTGTGTACATACATTACATTACATTACTTATCCTGTACTAATCCTGAGTTTCATTCTGTATTATCCTCCAGAGCTGCACTCAATATTCTGCTGGTGCAGTCACTGTGTACATACATTACATTACTTATCCTGTACTGGTTTTGAGTTTCATCCTGTATTATACTCCAGAGCTGCACTCACTATTCTGCTGGTGCAGTCACTGTGTACATACATTACATTACTTATCCTGTACTGATCCTGAGTTACAGTACATCCTGTATTATACTCCAGAGCTGCACTCACTATTCTGCTGGTGCAGTCAATGTGTACATACAGTACATTACATTACTTATCCTGTACTTATCCTGAGTTTCATTCTGTATTATATACCAGAGCTGCACTCACTATTCTGCTGATGCAGTGACTGTGTACATACATTACATTACTTATCCTGGACTGATCCTGAGTTACATCCTGTATTATACTCCAGAGCTGCACTCACGATTCTGCTGGTGCAGTCATTGTGTACATACATTACTTATCCTGTACTGATTCTGAGTTACATCCTGTATTATCCTCCAGAGCTACATTCACTATTCTGCTGGTGCAGTCACTCTGTACATACTTTACTTATCCCGTACTGATCCTGAGTTACATCCTGTATTATACTCCAGAGCTGCACTCACTATTCTGCTGGTTCAGTCACTGTGTACATACATTACATTACTTATCCTGTACTGATCCTGAGTTACATCCTGTATTATACCCCAGAGCTGCACTCACTATTCTGCTGGTGCAGTCACTGTGTACATTACATTACTTATCCTGTACTGATCCTGAGTTACATCCTGTATTATACCCCAGAGCTGCACTCACTATTCTGCTGGTGCAGTCACTGTGTACATACATTACATTTCTTATCCTGTACTGATCCTGAGTTATATCCTGTATCATACCCCAGAGCTGCACTCACTATTCTGCTGGTGCAGTCACTTTGTACATACATTACATTACTTATCCTGTACTGATCCTGAGTTACATCCTGTATTATACTCCAGAGCTGCACTCACTATTCTGCTGGTGCAGTCACTGTGTACATACATTACATTACTTATCCTGTACTGATCCTGAGTTACATCCTGTATTATACCCCAGAGCTGCACTCACTATTCTGCTGGTGCAGTCACTGTGTACATACATTACATTACTTATCCTGTACTGATCCTGAGTTACATCCTGTATTATACTCCAGAGCTGCACTCACTATTCTGCTGGTGCAGTCAATGTGTACATACATTACTTATCCTGTACTGATTTAGAGTTTCATCCTGTATTATACTCCAGAGCTGCACTCACTATTCTGCTGGTGCAGTCACTGTGTACATACATTACATTACTTATCCTGTACTGATTTTGAGTTTCATCCTGAATTATACTCCAGAGCTGCACTCACTATTTTTCTGGTGCAGTCACTGTGTACATACATTACATTACTTATCCTGTACTGATCCTGAGTTACATCCTGTATTATACCCCAGAGCTGCACTCACTATTCTACTGGTGCAGTCACTGTGTACATACATTACATTACTTATCCTGTACTGATCCTGAGTTACATCCTGTATTATACTCCACAGCTGCACTCGCTATTCTGCTGGTGCAGTCACTGTGTACATACATTACATTACTTATCCTGTACTGATCCTGAGTTACATCCTGTATTATACTCCAGAGCTGTACTCACTATTCTGCTGGTGCAGTCACTGTGTACATACATTACATTACTTATCCTGTACTGATTTTGAGTTTCATCCTGTATTATACTCCAGAGCTGCACTCACTATTCTGCTGGTGCAGTCACTGTGTACATACATTACATTACTTATTCTGTACTGATCCTGAGTTACATCCTGTATTATACCCCAGAGCTGCACTCAATATTCTGCTGGTGCAGTCACTGTGTACATACATTACATTACTTATCCTGTACTGATCCTGAGTTACATCCTGTATTATACTCCACAGCTGCACTCGCTATTCTGCTGGTGCAGTCACTGTGTACATACATTACATTACTTATCCTGTACTGATCCTGAGTTACATCCTGTATTATACTCCAGAGCTGCACTCACTATTCTGCTGGTGCAGTCTCTGTGTACATACAGTACATTACATTACTTATCCTGTACTAATCCTGAGTTTCATTCTGTATTATACTCCAGAGCTGCACTCACTATTCTGCTGGTGGTGTTACTGTGTACATACATTACATTACTTATCCTGTACTGATCCTGAGTTACATCCTGTATTATACTCCATAGCTGCACTCACTATTCTGCTTGTGCAGTCACTGTGTACATACATTACATTACATATCCTGTACTGATCCTGAGTTACATCCTGTATTATACTCCACAGCTGCACTCGCTATTCTGCTGGTGCAGTCACTGTGTACATACATTACATTACTTATCCTGTAATGATCCTGAGTTACATCCTGTATTATACTCCAGAGCTGCACTCACTATTCTGCTGGTGCAGTCTCTGTGTACATACAGTACATTACATTACTTATCCTGTACTAATCCTGAGTTTCATTCTGTATTATACTCCAGAGCTGCACTCACTATTCTGCTGGTGCAGTCACTGTGTACATACATTACATTACATTACTTATCCTGTACTGATCCTGAGTTACATCCTGTATTATACCCCAGAGCTGCACTCACTATTCTGCTGGTGCAGTCACTGTGTACATACAGTACATTACATTACTTATCCTGTACTAATCCTGAGTTTCATTCTGTATTATACTCCAGAGCTGCACTCACTATTCTGCTGGTGCAGTCACTGTGTACATACATTACTTATCCTGTACTGATCCTGAGTTTCATTCTGTATTATATTCCAGAGCTGCACTCACTATTCTGCTGATGCAGTCACTGTGTACATACATTACATTACTTATCCTGGACTGATCCTCAGTTACATCCTGTATTATACTCCAGAGCTGCACTCACGATTCTGCTGGTGCAGTCACTGTGTACATACATTACTTATCCTGTACTGATTCTGAGTTACATCCTGTATTATCCTCCAGAGCTACATTCACTATTCTGCTGGTGCAGTCACTCTGTACATACTTTACTTATCCCGTACTGATCCTGAGTTACATCCTGTATTATACTCCAGAGCTGCACTCACTATTCTAATGGTGCAGTCACTGTGTACATACATTACATTATTTATCCTGTACTGATCCTGAGTTACATCCTGTATTATACCCCAGAGCTGCACTCACTATTCTGCTGGTGCAGTCACTGTGTACATTACATTACTTATCCTGTACTGATCCTGAGTTACATCCTATATTATACCCCAGAGCTGCACTCACTATTCTGCTGGTGCAGTCACTGTGTACATACATTACATTACTTATCCTGTACTGATCCTGAGTTACATCCTGTATCATACCCCAGAGCTGCACTCACTATTCTGCTGGTGCAGTCACTGTGTACATTACATTATTTATCCTGTACTGATCCTGAGTTACATCCTGTATTATACCCCAGAGCTGCACTCACTATTCTGCTGGTGCAGTCACTGTGTACATACATTACATTACTTATCCTGTACTGATCCTGAGTTACATCCTGTATTATACCCCAGAGCTGCACTCACTATTCTGCTGGTGCAGTCACTGTGTACATACATTACATTACTTATCCTGTACTGATCCTGAGTTACATCCTGTATTATACTCCAGAGCTGCACTCACTATTCTGCTGGTGCAGTCACTGTGTACATACATTACATTACTTATCCTGTACTGATCCTGAGTTACATCCTGTATTATACCCCAGAGCTGCACTCACTATTCTGCTGGTGCAGTCACTGTGTACATACATTACATTACTTATCCTGTACTGATCCTGAGTTACATCCTGTATTATACTCCAGAGCTGCACTCACTATTCTGCTGGTGCAGTCACTGTGTACATTACATTACTTATCCTGTACTGATCCTGAGTTACATCCTGTATTATACTCCAGAGCTGCGCTCACTATTCTGCTGGTGCAGTCACTGTGTACATACATTACTTATCCTGTACTGATCCTGAGTTACATCCTGTATTATACTCCAGAGCTGCACTCACTATTCTGCTGGTGCAGTCACTGTGTACATACATTACTTATCCTGTACTGATCCTGAGTTACATTCTGTATTATACTCCAGAGCTGCACTCACTATTCTGCTGGTGCAGTCACTGTGTACAAACATTACATTACTTATCCTGTACTGATCCTGAGTTACATCCTGTATTATACCCCAGAGCTGCGCTCACTATTCTGCTGGTGCAGTCACTGTGTACATACATTACATTACTTACCCTGTACTGATCCTGAGTTACATCCTGTATTATACTCCACATCTGCACTCGCTATTCTGCTGGTGCAGTCACTGTGTACATACATTACATTACTTATACTGTACTGATCCTGAGTTACATCCTGTATTATACTCCAGAGCTGTACTCACTATTCTGCTGGTGCAGTCACTGTGTACATACATTACATTACTTATCCTGTACTGATTTTGAGTTTCATCCTGCATTATACTCCAGAGCTGCACTCACTATTCTGCTGGTGCAGTCACTGTGTACATACATTACATTACTTATTCTGTACTGATCCTGAGTTACATCCTGTATTATACCCCAGAGCTGCACTCACTATTCTGCTGGTGCAGTCACTGTGTACATACATTACATTACTTATCCTGTAATGATCCTGAGTTACATCCTGTATTATACTCCACAGCTGCACTCGCTCTTCTGCTGGTGCAGTCACTGTGTACATACATTACATTACTTATCCTGTAATGATCCTGAGTTACATCCTGTATTATACTCCAGAGCTGCACTCACTATTCTGCTGGTGCAGTCTCTGTGTACATACAGTACATTACATTACTTATCCTGTACTAATCCTGAGTTTCATTCTGTATTATACTCCAGAGCTGCACTCACTATTCTGCTGGTGCAGTCACTGTGTACATACATTACATTACATTACTTATCCTGTACTGATCCTGAGTTACATCCTGTATTATACCCCAGAGCTGCACTCACTATTCTGCTGGTGCAGTCACTGTGTACATACAGTACATTACATTACTTATCCTGTACTAATCCTGAGTTTCATTCTGTATTATACTCCAGAGCTGCACTCACTATTCTGCTGGTGCAGTCACTGTGTACATACATTACTTATCCTGTACTGATCCTGAGTTTCATCCTGTATTATACTCCAGAGCTGCACTCACGATTCTGCTGGTGCAGTCACTGTGTACATACATTACTTATCCTGTACTGATTCTGAGTTACATCCTGTATTATCCTCCAGAGCTACATTCACTATTCTGCTGGTGCAGTCACTCTGTACATACTTTACTTATCCCGTACTGATCCTGAGTTACATCCTGTATTATACTCCAGAGCTGCACTCACTATTCTAATGGTGCAGTCACTGTGTACATACATTACATTATTTATCCTGTACTGATCCTGAGTTACATCCTGTATTATACCCCAGAGCTGCACTCACTATTCTGCTGGTGCAGTCACTGTGTACATTACATTACTTATCCTGTACTGATCCTGAGTTACATCCTATATTATACCCCAGAGCTGCACTCACTATTCTGCTGGTGCAGTCACTGTGTACATACATTACATTACTTATCCTGTACTGATCCTGAGTTACATCCTGTATCATACCCCAGAGCTGCACTCACTATTCTGCTGGTGCAGTCACTGTGTACATTACATTATTTATCCTGTACTGATCCTGAGTTACATCCTGTATTATACCCCAGAGCTGCACTCACTATTCTGCTGGTGCAGTCACTGTGTACATACATTACATTACTTATCCTGTACTGATCCTGAGTTACATCCTGTATTATACCCCAGAGCTGCACTCACTATTCTGCTGGTGCAGTCACTGTGTACATACATTACATTACTTATCCTGTACTGATCCTGAGTTACATCCTGTATTATACTCCAGAGCTGCACTCACTATTCTGCTGGTGCAGTCACTGTGTACATACATTACAATACTTATCCTGTACTGATCCTGAGTTACATCCTGTATTATACCCCAGAGCTGCACTCACTATTCTGCTGGTGCAGTCACTGTGTACATACATTACATTACTTATCCTGTACTGATCCTGAGTTACATCCTGTATTATACTCCAGAGCTGCACTCACTATTCTGCTGGTGCAGTCACTGTGTACATTACATTACTTATCCTGTACTGATCCTGAGTTACATCCTGTATTATACTCCAGAGCTGCGCTCACTATTCTGCTGGTGCAGTCACTGTGTACATACATTACTTATCCTGTACTGATCCTGAGTTACATCCTGTATTATACTCCAGAGCTGCACTCACTATTCTGCTGGTGCAGTCACTGTGTACATACATTACTTATCCTGTACTGATCCTGAGTTACATTCTGTATTATACTCCAGAGCTGCACTCACTATTCTGCTGGTGCAGTCACTGTGTACCAACATTACATTACTTATCCTGTACTGATCCTGAGTTACATCCTGTATTATACCCCAGAGCTGCGCTCACTATTCTGCTGGTGCAGTCACTGTGTACATACATTACATTACTTACCCTGTACTGATCCTGAGTTACATCCTGTATTATACTCCACATCTGCACTCGCTATTCTGCTGGTGCAGTCACTGTGTACATACATTACATTACTTATACTGTACTGATCCTGAGTTACATCCTGTATTATACTCCAGAGCTGTACTCACTATTCTGCTGGTGCAGTCACTGTGTACATACATTACATTACTTATCCTGTACTGATTTTGAGTTTCATCCTGCATTATACTCCAGAGCTGCACTCACTATTCTGCTGGTGCAGTCACTGTGTACATACATTACATTACTTATTCTGTACTGATCCTGAGTTACATCCTGTATTATACCCCAGAGCTGCACTCACTATTCTGCTGGTGCAGTCACTGTGTACATACATTACATTACTTATCCTGTACTGATCCTGAGTTACATCCTGTATTATACCCCAGAGCTGCACTCACTATTCTGCTGGTGCAGTCACTGTGTACATACATTACATTACTTATCCTGTACTGATCCTGAGTTACATCCTGTATTATACTCCAGAGCTGCACTCACTATTCTGCTGGTGCAGTCACTGTGTACATACATTACATTACTTATCCTGTACTGATCCTGAGTTACATCCTGTATTATACCCCAGAGCTGCACTCACTATTCTGCTGGTGCAGTCACTGTGTACATACATTACATTACTTATCCTGTACTGATCCTGAGTTACATCCTGTATTATAACTCAGAGCTGCACTCACTATTCTGCTGGTGCAGTCACTGTGTACATTACATTACTTATCCTGTACTGATCCTGAGTTACATCCTGTATTATACTCCAGAGCTGCGCTCACTATTCTGCTGGTGCAGTAACTGTGTACATACATTACTTATCCTGTACTGATCCTGAGTTACATCCTGTATTATACTCCAGAGCTGCACTCACTATTCTGCTGGTGCAGTCACTGTGTACATACATTACTTATCCTGTACTGATCCTGAGTTACATTCTGTATTATACTCCAGAGCTGCACTCACTATTCTGCTGGTGCAGTCACTGTGTACAAACATTACATTACTTATCCTGTACTGATCCTGAGTTACATCCTGTATTATACCCCAGAGCTGCGCTCACTATTCTGCTGGTGCAGTCACTGTGTACATACATTACATTACTTACCCTGTACTGATCCTGAGTTGCATCCTGTATTATACTCCACATCTGCACTCGCTATTCTGCTGGTGCAGTCACTGTGTACATACATTACATTACTTATACTGTACTGATCCTGAGTTACATCCTGTATTATACTCCAGAGCTGTACTCACTATTCTGCTGGTGCAGTCACTGTGTACATACATTACATTACTTATCCTGTACTGATTTTGAGTTTCATCCTGCATTATACTCCAGAGCTGCACTCACTATTCTGCTGGTGCTGTCACTGTGTACATACATTACATTACTTATTCTGTACTGATCCTGAGTTACATCCTGTATTATACCCCAGAGCTGCACTCACTATTCTGCTGGTGCAGTCACTGTGTACATACATTACATTACTTATCCTGTACTGATCCTGAGTTACATCCTGTATTATACTCCAGAGCTGCACTCACTATTCTGCTGGTGCAGTCTCTGTGTACATACAGTACATTACATTACTTATCCTGTACTAATCCTGAGTTTCATTCTGTATTATACTCCAGAGCTGCACTCACTATTCTGCTGGTGGAGTCACTGTGTACATACATTACATTACTTATCCTGTACTGATTTTGAGTTTCATCCTGCATTATACTCCAGAGCTGCACTCACTATTCTGCTGGTGCAGTCACTGTGTACATACATTACATTACTTATTCTGTACTGATCCTGAGTTACATCCTGTATTATACCCCAGAGCTGCACTCACTATTCTGCTGGTGCAGTCACTGTGTACATACATTACATTACTTATCCTGTACTGATCCTGAGTTACATCCTGTATTATACTCCAGAGCTGCACTCACTATTCTGCTAGTGCAGTCTCTGTGTACATACAGTACATTACATTACTTATCCTGTACTAATCCTGAGTTTCATTCTGTATTATACTCCAGAGCTGCACTCACTATTCTGCTGGTGGAGTCACTGTGTACATACATTACATTACTTATCCTGTACTGATCCTGAGTTACATCCAGTATTATACTCCAGAGCTGCACTCACTATTCTGCTTGTGCAGTCACTGTGTACATACATTACATTACATATGCTGTACTGATCCTGAGTTACATCCTGTATTATACTCCACAGCTGCACTCGCTATTCTGCTGGTGCAGTCACTGTGTACATACATTACATTACTTATCCTGTACTGATCCTGAGTTACATCCTGTATTATACTCCAGAGCTGCACTCACTATTCTGCTGGTGCAGTCTCTGTGTACATACAGTACATTACATTACTTATCCTGTACTAATCCTGAGTTTCATTCTGTATTATACTCCAGAGCTGCACTCACTATTCTGCTGGTGCAGTCACTGTGTACATACATTACATTACATTACTTATCCTGTACTGATCCTGAGTTACATCCTGTATTATACCCCAGAGCTGCACTCACTATTCTGCTGGTGCAGTCACTGTGTACATACATTACATTACATATCCTGTACTGATCCTGAGTTACATCCTGTATTATACTTTAGAGCTGTACTCACTATTCTGCTGGTGCAGTCACTGTGTACATACATTACATTACATTACATATCCTGTACTTATCCTGAGTTTCATTCTGTATTATATTCCAGAGCTGCACTCACTATTCTGCTGATGCAGTCACTGTGTACATACATTACATTACTTATCCTGTACTGATCCTGAGTTACATCCTGTATTATACTCCAGAGCTGCACTCACTACTCTGCTGGTGCAGTCACTGTGTACATACAGTACATTACATTACTTATCCTGTACTAATCCTGAGTTTCATTCTGAATTATACTCCAGAGCTGCACTCACTATTTTGCTGGTGCAGTCACTGTGTACATACATTACATTACATTACATATCCTGTACTTATCCTGAGTTTCATTCTGTATTATATTCCAGAGCTGCACTCACTATTCTGCTGATGCAGTCACTGTGTACATACATTACATTACTTATCCCGTACTGATCCTGAGTTACATCCTGTATTATATTTCAGAGCTGCACTCACTATTCTGCTGGTGCAGTCACTGTGTACATTACATTACTTATCCTGTACTGATCCTGAGTTACATCCTGTATTATACCCCAGAGCTGCACTCACTATTCTGCTGGTGCAGTCACTGTGTACATACATTACATTACTTATCCTGTACTGATCCTGAGTTACATCCTGTATCATACCCCAGAGCTGCACTCACTATTCTGCTGGTGCAGTCACTGTGTACATACATTACATTACTTATCCTGTACTGATCCTGAGTTACATCCTGTATTATACTCCAGAGCTGCACTCACTATTCTGCTGGTACAGTCACTGTGTACATACATTACATTACTTATCCTGTACTGATCCTGAGTTACATTCTGTATTATACCCCAGAGCTGCACTCACTATTCTGCTGGTGCAGTCACTGTGTACATACATTACATTACTTATCCTGTACTGATCCTGAGTTACATCCTGTATTATACTCCAGAGCTGCACTCACTATTCTGCTGGTGCAGTCACTGTGTACATACATTACTTATTCTGTACTGATTTTGAGTTTCATCCTGTATTATACTCCAGAGCTGCACTCACTATTCTGCTGGTGCAGTCACTGTGTACATACATTACATTACTTATCCTGTACTGATCCTGAGTTACATCCTGTATTATACTCCAGAGCTGCACTCACTATTCTGCTGGTGCAGTCACTGTGTACATACATTACTTAACCTGTACTGATTTTGAGTTTCATCCTGTATTATACTCCAGAGCTGCTCTCACTATTCTGCTGGTGCAGTCACTGTGTACATACATTACATTACTTATCCTGTACTTATCCTGAGTTACATCCTGTATTATACCCCAGAGCTGCACTCACTATTCTGCTGGTGCAGTCACTGTGTACATACATTACATTACTTATCCTGTACTGATTTTGAGTTTCATCCTGCATTATACTCCAGAGCTGCACTTACTATTCTGCTGGTGCAGTCACTGTGTACATACATTACATTACTTATCCTGTACTGATCCTGAGTTACATCCTGTATTATACCCCAGAGCTGCGCTCACTATTCTGCTGGTGCAGTCACTGTGTACATACATTACATTACTTACCCTGTACTGATCCTGAGTTACATCCTGTATTATACTCCACATCTGCACTCGCTATTCTGCTGGTGCAGTCACTGAGTACATACATTACATTACTTATACTGTACTGATCCTGAGTTACATCCTGTATTATACTCCAGAGCTGTACTCACTATTCTGCTGGTGCAGTCACTGTGTACATACATTACATTACTTATCCTGTACTGATCCTGAGTTACATCCTGTATTATACCCCAGAGCTGCACTCACTATTCTGCTGGTGCAGTCACTGTGTACATACATTACATTACTTATCCTGTACTGATTTTGAGTTTCATCCTGCATTATACTCCAGAGCTGCACTCACTATTCTGCTGGTGCAGTCACTGTGTACATACATTACATTACTTATTCTGTACTGATCCTGAGTTACATCCTGTATTATACCCCAGAGCTGCACTCACTATTCTGCTGGTGCAGTCACTGTGT
Organism: Bufo bufo; assembly: GCF_905171765.1. Taxonomy (NCBI): domain Eukaryota; kingdom Metazoa; phylum Chordata; class Amphibia; order Anura; family Bufonidae; genus Bufo; species Bufo bufo. Next base: position 17,151,069 of record NC_053392.1, on the reverse strand, counting down.
ACATACATTACATTACTTATCCTGTACTGATCCTGAGTTACATCCTGTATTATACTCCAGAGCTGCACTCACTATTCTGCTGGTGCAGTCTCTGTGTACATACAGTACATTACATTACTTATCCTGTACTAATCCTGAGTTTCATTCTGTATTATACTCCAGAGCTGCACTCACTATTCTGCTGGTGGAGTCACTGTGTACATACATTACATTACTTATCCTGTACTGATCCTGAGTTACATCCTGTATTATACCCCAGAGCTGTACTCACTATTCTGCTGGCGCAGTCACTGTGTACATACATTACATTACTTATCCTGTACTGATCCTGAGTTACATCCTGTATTATACTCCATAGCTGCACTCACTATTCTGCTTGTGCAGTCACTGTGTACATACATTACATTACATATCCTGTACTGATCCTGAGTTACATCCTGTATTATACTCCACAGCTACACTCGCTATTCTGCTGGTGCAGTCACTGTGTACATACATTACATTACTTATCCTGTACTGATCCTGAGTTACATCCTGTATTATACTCCAGAGCTGCACTCACTATTCTGCTGGTGCAGTCTCTGTGTACATACAGTACATTACATTACTTATCCGGTACTAATCCTGAGTTTCATTCTGTATTATACTTCAGAGCTGCACTCACTATTCTGCTGGTGCAGTCACTGTGTACATACATTACATTACATTACTTATCCTGTACTGATCCTGAGTTACATCCTGTATTATACCCCAGAGCTGCACTCACTATTCTGCTGGTGCAGTCACTGTGTACATACATTACATTACATATCCTGTACTGATCCTGAGTTACATCCTGTATTATACTTTAGAGCTGTACTCACTATTCTGCTGGTGCAGTCACTGTGTACATACATTACATTACTTATCCTGTACTGATTTTGAGTTTCATCCTGTATTATACTCCAGAGCTGCACTCACTATTCTGCTGGTGCAATCACTGTGTACATACATTACATTACTTATCCTGTACTGATCCTGAGTTACATCCTGTATTATACTCCAGAGCTGCACTCACTATTCTGCTGGTGCAGTCACTGTGTACATACAGTACATTACATTACTTATCCTGTACTTATCCTGAGTTTCATTCTGTATTATACTCCAGAGCTGCACTCACTATTCTGCTGGTGCAGTCACTGTGTACATACATTACATTACATTACTTATCCTGTACTTATCCTGAGTTTCATTCTGTATTATATTCCAGAGCTGCACTCACTATTCTGCTGATGCAGTCACTGTGTACATACATTACATTACTTATCCTGGACTGATCCTGAGTTACATCCTGTATTATACTCCAGAGCTGCACTCACGATTCTGCTGGTGCAGTCACTGTGTACATTACATTACATTACTTATCCTGTACTGATTCTGAGTTACATCCTGTATTATCCTCCAGAGCTACATTCACTATTCTGCTGGTGCAGTCACTCTGTACATACTTTACTTATCCCGTACTGATCCTGAGTTACATCCTGTATTATACTCCAGAGCTGCACTCACTATTCTGCTGGTGCAGTCACTGTGTACATACATTACATTACTTATCCTGTACTGATCCTGAGTTACATCCTGTATTATACCCCAGAGCTGCACTCACTATTCTGCTGGTGCAGTCACTGTGTACATTACATTACTTATCCTGTACTGATCCTGAGTTACATCCTGTATTATACCCCAGAGCTGCACTCACTATTCTGCTGGTGCAGTCACTGTGTACATACATTACATTACTTATCCTGTACTGATCCTGAGTTACATCCTGTATCATACCCCAGTGCTGCACTCACTATTCTGCTGGTGCAGTCACTGTGTACATACATTACATTACTTATCCTGTACTGATTCTGAGTTACATCCTGTATTATCCTCCAGAGCTAGATTCACTATTCTGCTGGTGCAGTCACTGTGTACATACTTTACTTATCCCGTACTGATCCTGAGTTACTTCCTGTATTATACCCCAGAGCTGCACTCACTTTTCTGCTGGTGCAGTCACTGTGTACATACATTACATTACTTATCCTGTACTGATTCTGAGTTACATCCTGTATTATACTCCAGAGCTGCACTCACTATTCTGCTGGTACAGTCACTGGGTACATACATTAAATACTTATCCTGCACTGATTTTGAGTTTCATCCTATATTATACTCCAGAGCTGCACTCACTATTCTGCTGGTGAAGTCACTGTGTACATACATTACTTATCCTGTACTGATACTGAGTTACATCCTGTATTATACTCCAGAGCTGCACTCACGATTCTGCTGGTGCAGTCACTGTGTACATACATTACATTACTTAACCTGTACTGATACTGAGTTACATCCTGTATTATACTCCAGAGCTGCACTCACGATTCTGCTGGTGCAGTCACTGTGTACATACATTACATTACTTAACCTGTACTGATACTGAGTTACATCCTGTATTATACTCCAGAGCTGCACTCACTATTCTGCTGGTGCAGTCACTGTGTACATACATTACTTATCCTGTACTGATTTTGAGTTTCATCCTATATTATACTCCAGAGCTGCACTCACTATTCTGCTGGTGCAGTCACTGTGTACATACATTACTTATCCTGTACTGATCCTGAGTTACATCCTGTATTATACTCCAGAGCTGCACTCACTATTCTGCCATTTTCTGGATATCTCTCATTGATGCCGCTCTTCCAGTCACTCAGGATATGTAGTGTCGATACTTTGTGTCTAATGTTTCTATAGTTACATCTGGAAATTTAACCCAATGACATTTTTTCTCCAGAGAAGCCCGGAACATGCCCACCACCCTCGACCGATTGCCCACCCAATCTGCCACCTGGATACTGTGAAGTGGACACTGATTGTCCAGGAAAACAGAAATGCTGCTTCCTAGATTGTAGCTCACTGTGCATCAAAGTGTAATAAGTGATGTGCGGCCGGCTGGATGCATCTCCGTCCCTCACAGCGGAGGACACATCGCTGATCAGCCTCAGTAATTCTCTCTTCTCGCGGCTTTTCCTTCTCTAGTTGCAGATAAACCTGGAGGTGACAGCGGTGAAGACCCTCAGGGCCGGATCCGCTGCCCCAGGTGCTTAGTCTGAATACACCCCCATTAAAGGCAGATTTCTCCTCCTTCTCAGCGATCATAGTGACATTTATCAATGTAATAAAGCAGAAGATGAAAAATGAGACTGAGATGTATCATTGACCGTCCATTGTGATGCATTCAATTATTACTGGTGGCCGAGAAATGTAATTCCTGCTGATTGACCCTGACATCAGACTCTGCAGTCTAGAGCAGGGCGAGGTCCTGGTGGTCAGAGGTGAGGACTGCGCTCAACCAGACTCGTTATGACCCTTTTCAGGTCTGTTTCGGATGAGTCCACTATAACGGCACGTAACATCATTTTAGTGCACGTGTCAGCGGGAAAAAGAGGAAGAAGAAGGGTTCTCACATGACCCTGACAGGAAGTGGGGGGGGGGCTTGCCCTGATTGGACCCCGGGCTGACAGACAGCATGGATGAGCCAATCAGTGCTGCCGCAGACAGGGAGGGGCCCGAACAGAGCGAGCAGAACGTCATTCTGTGCTCGGCTGTGGATGAGGGCGGTTGGGACTTGCAGGGTCTGCCAGGAAAACTATTTTAGGGACATTCAAAAGACACAATCAGGATTGTATTCTAGTGTCAGGGACATAGAAGGGAATGCCGGAATTAGACAGAGGAAGGATTGTGTAGAATATGAGCAGACAGGGGAAACTGTCAGCCCAGGAGTGAGAAGAGGTCGCTGGCTGTGCCTGGCAGTGCCTTCTAGCTGCAATTACTGCCCTATAACACAGCCGCAGCTGCTGCAGAACATCAAAAGCAGCTACCTGTGAGGACATTCCTTTTTTATTTTTTTTTTGCCATTTTGACAGAAAAATATATATATACAGTGGATATAAAAATGTTAAAATGTCAGGTTTCTGTGCTGTAAAAAAATGAGACAAAGATGAATCATTTCAGAACTTTTTCCACCTTTAATGTGACCTATAAACTGTAAAACTCAAGAGAAAAACAAACTGAAATCTTTTAGGTGGAGGGAAGAAAAAATATAAAAATAAAATAATATGGTTGCAGAAGTGTGCAGACCCTTAAACTAATACTTTGTGGAAGCACCTTTTGATTTGATTACAGCACTCAGTCTTTTTGGGTATGAGTCTATCAGCGTGGCACATTTTGACTTGCCAAGATTTGCCCGCTCTTCTTGGCAAAAACACTCCAGATCTGTCAGATTGCGAGGGCATCTCCTGGGCACTGCCCTCTTCAGATCACCCCACAGATTGTCAATCGGATTCAGGTCTGGGCTCTGGCTGGGCCATTCAAAAACTTTAATCTTCTTCTGGTGAAGCCATTCCTTTGTTGATTTAGATGTATGCTTGTTCAGCTTTCTAGCAGAAGCCTGAAGGTTTTGTGCCAATATTGACTGGTATTTGGACCTGTTCATAATTCCCTCTAGCTTAACTAAGGCCCCAGTCCCAGCTGAAGTAAAACAGCCCCTTGGCATGATGCTGCCACCACCATGCTTCACTGGGGCTATGGTGTTCTTTTGGTGATGTGCAGTGTTGTTTTGGCGCCAAACATATCTTTTGGAATTATGGCCAAAAAGTTCAACCTTGGTTTCATCAGACCATAACACCTTTTCCCACATGCTTTTGGGAGACTTCAGATGTGTTTTTGCAAAATGTAGCCTGGCTTGGATGTTTTTCTTCATAAGAAAAGGCTTTCGTCTTGCCACTCTACCCCATAGCCCAGACATATGAAGAATACGGGCGATTGTTGTCACATGTACCACACAGCCAGTACTTGCCAGATATTCCTGCAGCTCCTTTAATGTTGCTGTAGGCCTCTTGGTAGCCTCCCAGACCAGTTTTCTTCTCGTCTTTTCATCAATTGTGGAGGGATGTCCAGTTCTTGGTGATGTCACTGTTGTGCCATACTTTCTCCACTTGATGATGACTGTCTTCACTGTGTTCCATGGTAGATCTAATGCCCTGGAAATTCTTTTGTCCCCTACTCCTGACTGATACCTTCTAACAATGAGATCCCTCTGTTGCTTTGGAAGCTCTCTGTGGACCATGGCTTCTGCTGTGGAATGCGACTAAGAAAATTTAAGGAAAGACCAACTAGAGCAGCTGAACTTTATTTGGGGTTAATCAGAGGCACTTTAAATGATGGCAGGTGTATGCTGACTGCTATTTAACCGGATTTTGAATGTGATTGCTTATTTCGGAACACAGCTACATCCCCAGTTATAAGAGGGTGTGCACACTTATGCAACCACATTATTTTAGTTTTTTTTGTTTTCTTCCCTCCACCTAAAAGATTTCAGTTTGTGTTTTAATTGAGTTGTACAGTTCATAGGTCCCATTAAAGGTGGAGAAAGTTCTGAAAAGATTTATCTTTGTCTCTTTTTTTTACAGCACAGAAACCTGACATTTTAACAGGGGTGTGTAGACTTTTTATATCCACTGTATATATATATATATAAATATTAACAGAAGGACCCGGCTTCGCACGGGTATACTTCATCTATTTCATTTAATGTTCCGTGTGTCGTAAAAAGATAACAACAGTTTCCCCCATAACAGTGACCTCTACAGTACCCACCCCTTTAACAGTGACCTCCACAGTGGCCGCCCCTTTAGCAGTGACAGCATCTTTAACAGTGACCTGCACAGTGCCTGCCCCTTTAAAAGTGACCTCCTCAGTGCACACCCCTTTAACAGTGAACTCCACAGTGCCTGCCCCTTTAACATTGCCCACCCCTTAACAGTGACCTTCACAGTAACTGCCACTTTAACATTGACAACCCCTTTAACAGTGACCTTCATAGTGTCCGCCCCTTTAACAGTAATCTCCACAGTACCCGCCCCTTTAACAGTGACTTCCACAGTGCCCGCCCCTTTAACAGTGACCTCCACAGTGCCCACCCCTTTAACAGTGACCTCCACATTGCCTTCCCTTTAATAGTGACTGCCCTTTTAACAGTGACCTCCACAGCGCCCGCCCTTTAACAGTGACCTCCACAGCGCCCACCCTTTAACAGTAACCTCCACAGTGCCCGCCCCTTTAACAGTGACCTCCACAGTGCCCACCCCTTTAACAGTGACCTCCACATTGCCTTCCCTTTAATAGTGACTGCCCTTTTAACAGTGACCTCCACAGCGCCCGCCCTTTAACAGTAACCTCCACAGTGCCCGCCCCTTTAACATTGACCTCCACAGTGCCCGCCTCTTTAACAATGACCTCAACAATGTCCGCCCCTTTAATATTGACCATCCCTTTAACAGTGACCTTCATAGTGACAGCCCTTTTTTTATTTACTCAAAAACAGCCTTTTTTTTTACTCAAAAACAAGCTTGTCAGGAGTGTTTTTCTTGACACCTAAGGCCAAACTGGTTAGGTAAGCTAAGGGCAACTTCAAATGCGGCCACTGCTCGTTTGCGCCTTAATATGTGCAACAAATATGTGATGTTTGGAGGGGTAACGCACACAGTACAAGAATTCATCACTGCCGCACGTCTTATGTCCGTGTACGTGGTCTTCTGTCCTTGTGGACGCTTTTATATAGCAATACTATACGTCCTCTTTTGAGCGCATTCGTGAGCAGTAGGCTCTATCAGGTCAGGTAGAGGCAGTCCACGCCTTATCGACCATATCTGCGCCGCTCACGACGCCTACCCGCGTTGCCCTCTCCTTTGCGGGGATAGAGCATGTCCGTCCCATCCCTCGCGGTGGGGGATCGGCATCGCCTGCTCCTGCAGAGGGAGGCAAAATGGATAATCCGGACCGGTGCTAATGGGCCCAGCGGGCATGAATGACAGGAATGACATGTCCTGTCTTCCTGTGATTTGAATGCGCTCTATAACAAATTGCCTATGTATAACGCCCATATGTCCCTTACCCTCGTGAATACAATCACTATTATTAGTATTCGTCTATTTTTTCTATCCTGGGTCTTGTCTTCTGCCCTCTATTTCTATCCACCCTCTGCCCATCGCGAGTCGCTTCATGTCACGCAGCCCTATATTCTATGATTTGTTCTTAATTACGCTGGTGCTATGCACCGCTCTTGTGTCTGCATAATCATCATAAGTACCGATTTCTCTGTATCATATTCCTAAGTATCCATTCATCACTCTTGTAAATCTGTCCCACATTTTGTGGATATGGGTATACCAATTGTGTTCTTTGTGCTTGTATTGTTTTTCATTTTATGTACATGTTACTGCTGGATCCAGATTTTTAATACGTGTCATTTCTCTCTGAGGGCGAACAGCTGTGGCCGACGGCGCCGCCGTCCCCTGCCCGCCTCTATAAAGTTCTTACCTGCGTCATGACGTATGAGCGGCCTGAGGAAGCGTACGATCTCACGCTCGAAAACGGCCGTCTCCGCCTGCAACATTGTGTCCGCCCCTGGATCTTCTATGTTTACCACTTCTAAGGAAGCTTCAATAAAGACCTCTCTTGTATCCTGGTGAGTGCCGCAACTTTGTTTTCTCTCTCTCTCCTTCCCTGATGAATCGTGCCTTGTGCTCACTATTGCAGAGCACCACCTATTGGATATCCCCATACCACATGCGTACAGCTGAAATATACAGCGGTCACGTCAGTGGGGGCAGTGCCGCCTCGTTTTCTCTTCTCCTCTTACATGTGGCTTGATTCCCTTTAATAGTGACTGCCCTTTTAACAGTGACCTCCACAGCGCCCGCCCTTTAACAGTAACCTCCACAGTGCCCGCCCCTTTAACATTGACCTCCACAGTGCCCGCCTCTTTAACAATGACCTCAACAATGTCCGCCCCTTTAATATTGACCATCCCTTTAACAGTGACCTTCATAGTGACAGCCCTTTTTTTATTTTATTTAATTTTTTGCCTTTTTTTTGTATTGACAATTTTTATTGTTTTTCATATTCATTAGATCAAGCATTGTCAGATACACAGTATATAAACTTTTACAAAATAAATGCTTGAGAGTAATAGACGTAAGTACAAAAAGCAATTGAAAGTGCAGAAGAAGGCCTACAAGGCCTCAAAAAGACATGTGTCCAGAAAAAGTGAACATAAACACTCAATTGAGTAAACAGTATGACAGGTATACTGAAGCGAGAATGTTATGGCATAATATGAAAAGTAACTAGTGTAGGAAAGTCCTATGCTCTGGGAGCTGATCAGCGTATGTTGAGGGGAGGGCGTTAAGAGAAGTTTCTAAAAGTTTTCCATGGGGACCAAATTTGAAGGAAAGTGGATCTGGAGCGCAACTCCCAATGCGAGATCTCCTCCATTCTATATATCTGGTCAACTCTGTAAATCCAGTGTTCAGTACTAGGGACCACGGGGGATAGCCAATGAGTCGGAAGGAGTAGTCTAGCTGCTGCTACTAAGAGAGAGAAGAGCGAGGACTTAAAGGGGGATACTCCACCCATGCCGAGATATAGCAAAGTTAGATCGGGGGAGCAAGGGAAGGAGGTCTGGCAGATCTGATTGCTCATATTGATTATGTTGTGCCACCAGGGATTGATTAGTTCACAAGACCACCAGATGTGTAAGAAGGAGCCTTTGGCCTTATTACATCTCCAGCAGGTATCAAGGGCATTGGGATAATATAGACACGTCTTATCCGGGGTCCTGTACCATCTCATAAGGACCTTGTAACTATTTTCTTGAATACGTACACACCTAGAAATCTTATGCGGGGAGATCAACGTTTTAGCTATCTCAAGAGGTGACAGGGTTCATTGGAGGTCTTTTTCCCATAGAGCGATTATTGCAGGTTTGAGAGTTGAAGATGGGTCTATCAGATGTTTATATATTATGGAGATGGTTTTATGAGGATATTTCTTGCTGCTTAACAACTCTTCAAACCAGCTAATAACATTAGAAGGGGAAGTTTTCTTTATGAGAAGGAGGGATTCTATTTTAATGAAACGCAAGAGGCTAGGATTGAGAGTCTGTGTGTCAAGTATTTTGCAGATTTTAATGTCTGAGAGTAAACAACCATCTTGATCTAGGATCTGCAAAATAGTGGTCTCAGAGGACCTCAAAGCGATAGGACAACTATCTCTCAAATCTCTGGGAGCCAAATTGATTACATCTTTTATCCGCAGTAGAGGGGAAGGCAGAGCCAGAGCCCTGGAGCTGGATGAGAACCACCCCCAGACCTTTAAGGTGTTTCGAATGAGGGGGTTAATGGTAGAGCTTGGTACAGGAGGTGGTCTGTCAGCCAGCAGGAGGGCCCTGGTAGAGGAGGGTAAAAAGGCATTTTCTATTACGAGCCAGGATTTATGGGATGGGTTTCTAATCCAGTCTACAATTCTAGAGAGTTGTATGGCCTTCAAGTACGTCTCTGGGTCAGGAAGCCCAATTCCCCCTTTAGCTTTAGGTCTAGTCAGAGTGCTAAATGAGATGCGAGGATGTTTGCCCTGCCAGATAAATTTACGTATTAGTTTTTTCAAGGAAATGAAGTAGGATTTAGGGATTTCAATGGGGAGCACCTGCATCAAGTAAGTGAGTCTGGGAAGGATTAGAGACATAAGTATGTTTTTTCTCCCAAACCAGGAAAGGTATGGGAAATCCAATGAGTCCAACTGGGTCTGTATGGATGCTAGGAGGGGTTTATAGTTCAATCTAAATAAATCTGGTAGGTGAGGGGAGATCTTAACCCCTAAGTATGTTAATTGTTGGGTTTGCCAATTAAATGGGGAGTTTTTTTTCGAGGGAAGTGAGACTTGTAAGAGGGAGACCAACATGTAGGATTTGGGACTTTGAAGGGTTAACTTTGAAATTGGATAGAAAACCAAATAGATTAAGCTTTGAAACTATTTTGGGCATGGATTTAAGGGGGTTGGTAGTCAGGATCAGTAGATGGTCTGCAAAAGCCGCCAGTTTGTGTTTGTGACCCTCGACCACCAATCCACCAATCTCCCTGTCTTGCCTAAGAGACTGCAACAGGGACTCCATCACTAAGACAAATATAAGGGGTGACAGCGGGCAGCCTTGCCTCGTACCATTTCTTATTGGGAAGTGGGAGGACATAAGGCCATTGACCGACACGGATGCTGAAGAATGTGTATACATAGAAAACGTTGCATTAATGAACTGTTCAAGAAGCTGGAATTTAGAGAGGATCTGCCTAATATATGACCAGTCCACTCTGTCAAATGCTTTTTCAGCATCCGTGCCAATCATGACTAGGGGGGTGGCTTTATGGGACGCGTAGTATAGAGCATCCAATATCTTGGTAGTATTGTCTTTCCCCTCACGTCCCTTAACAAAACCCACTTGATCTTGGTGGACCAAGTCGGGAAGTAGGTTTTGCAATCTTGTGGCCAACATTTTTGCTAAAAGTTTAAGGTCCACATTGAGCAAGGATATGGGTCGGTAGTTAGAACAGGATGAAAGGTCTTTTCCCTCTTTAGGAATAATTGTGATCGTAGCTTTTGTCATATCTGAGGAAAGCGAATGACCGGATAATGCACGATTACAAATGGGGAGCATAAATGGTAGTAATAGTTCTCCAAAGGCCGAATAATAAGTTATAGGAAGGCCGTCAGGGCCGGAGCTTTTCCCTTTAGGGGTTGATTTAATGGCAGTTGCTAATTCTAGGGAGGTAAATGGTTTGGACAAAGATTCCTGTTGTGATGAAGTTAGGGACGGAAGGTTGAGGGTGTCTAAGAAGGATTTGATGTTGGCCTCTTTTCCCAAGAAAGGGTTTGGAAGATCAGAGGGTGGAAGGTTATATAGGGACTCATAGAACAGCCTAAATTGTTCCGCAATCTCCTCTGCTTTGAAAAGTTGAGTGCCCTGGGGGGATTTGATGCTTTGTACATATCGGGAGTCTCTTCTCTGTTTTATCCTACGCATCATATATTTTGAGGCTTTATTACCATGAGCGAAGGTTTTTTGTTGAGCAGATAGAAAAAACTTGGCTGAACTTTCGTTCAATAAGTTTTTCAATTGAGTTCTGAGAGAAGAGAGTTCCAATAATTGATGGGCGAGTAAGGACTGCTTATGGGCCTTTTCCGCCACATGAATTTTAGTTAATAATGTGGCAAGCTTTTTTTCTGATTCTTTCTTTAGGAAGGAACAGAGACCAATCAGCCTGCCCCTAATGTATGGTCTATGAGCATCCCAGAGAATCTGGGGGGATATCTCAGGGGTATTGTTGATTAAAAAGTACTCCTCTAGAAAAGAAGCTATTTGTGATTTATGTATGGCATTGCCCAGCAGAGACTCATTAAACCTCCAAATTGAGTGTCTGTCAGATTTGTAATCCGGGCGTATGATACAGTACAGGTCCTTCTCAAAAAATTTGCATATTGTGATAAAGTTCATTATTTTCTGTAATGTACTGATAAACATTAGACTTTCATATATTTTAGATTCATTACACACAAATGAAGTAGTTCAAGCCTTTTCTTGTTTTAATATTGATGATTTTGGCATACAGCTCATGAAAACCCAAAATTCCTATCTCCAAAAATTAGCATATCATGAAAAGGTTATCTAAACGAGCTATTAACCTAATCATCTGAATCAACTAATTAACTCTAAACACCTGCAAAAGATTCCTGAGGCTTTTAAAAACTCCCAGCCTGGTTCATTACTCAAAACCACAATCATGGGTAAGACTGCCGACCTGACTGCTGTCCAGAAGGCAATCATTGACACCCTCAAGCAAGAGGGTAAGACACAGAAAGAAATTTCTGAACGAATAGGCTGTTCCCAGAGTGCTGTATCAAGGCACCTCAGTGAGAAGTCTGTGGGAAGGAAAAAGTGTGGCAGAAAACGCTGCACAACGAGAAGAGGTGACCGGACCCTGAGGAAGATTGTGGAGAAGGACCGATTCCAGACCTTGGGGGACCTGCGGAAGCAGTGGACTGAGTCTGGAGGAAGACTGGGGAGAGGGAAATGCCAAAATGCCTGAAGTCCAGTGTCAAGTACCCACAGTCAGTGATGGTCTGGGGTGCCATGTCAGCTGCTGGTGTTGGTCCACTGTGTTTTATCAAGGGCAGGGTCAATGCAGCTAGCTATCAGGAGATTTTGGAGCACTTCATGCTTCCATCTGCTGAAAAGCTTTATGGAGATGAAGATTTCATTTTTCAGCACGACCTGGCACCTGCTAACAGTGCCAAAACCACTGGTAAATGGTTTACTGACCATGGTATTACTGTGCTCAATTGGCCTGCCAACTCTCCTGACCTGAACCCCATAGAGAATCTGTGGGATATTGGGAAGAGAAAGTTGAGAGACGCAAGACCCAACACTCTGGATGAGCTTAAGGCCGCTATCGAAGCATCCTGGGCCTCCATAACACCTCAGCAGTGCCACAGGCTGATTGCCTCCATGCCACGCCGCTTTGAAGCAGTCATTTCTGCAAAAGGATTTGAAGGTTGACTTTTTTTGTATTAAAAACACTTTTCTTTTATTGGTTGGATGAAATATGCTATTTTTTGGAGATAGGAATTTTGGGTTTTCATGAGCTGTATGCCAAAATCATCAATATTAAAACAAGAAAAGGCTTGAACTACTTCAGTTGTGTGTAATGAATCTAAAATATATGAAAGTCTAATGTTTATCAGTACATTACAGAAAATAATGAACTTTATCACAATATGCAAATTTTTTGAGAAGGACCTGTATATGGGGAGTGATCGGATAAGGTAATGTCTCCTATATGGGAGGACGAACAGAGTTGTATCTTTTCTTTTGGTAATAGAATATAGTCTATCCTACTATAAGAGGTATTTTCTGGGGAAAAGAAGGAGTAGTCTATTGTCTCAGGATTAAGGCAACGCCATATGTCTACCATAACCAGGTTATAGAGCTTAGTATGGAACAATTTAAGGGCTCTCATTGATATAGGAGATTTCTTAGATGAAGTGTCGATAAGTGGGTTGAAAGCCAAGTTAAAGTCTCCAGCTAAGATCAGGAAACCTTCCCTATGGGTTTCAACTAAAGAAAAGACATTAATAAGCCAGTTAACTTGGTCTGAGTTGGGGGCATAGACGTTCACAAATGTGTATAGGGAATGTCCCACTTGGCCCTTGAGAATGAGGTATCTACCATCTGGATCCTGTATATGGGATATATATTGGAAGGGAAGACTCCTGTGGAAGCCTATACTAACGCCTCTCGAGGCAGCACCCCCAGCCCCACAATGATACCAGCTGGGAAATTTAGAGTGAGATTGGGATATTTATCATGCTTGAAATGGGTTTCTTGGAGGAAAACCACTGAGCATTTCTCCTTATTTAACAGGGAAAAAATCTGGCATCTTTTAGAGGGGGATCTCAATCCCTTAACATTATAAGATACCAATTTGAGATCAGACATAGTTAGTTATGTGAGAGGGTGTATCAGGGTCTCTAAATATCATATTAAAAGGGGACTGACCAGCCGGCATAAGGAGGAAAAGAAGGGTGCCACCTCGAGGAGAGTAATCCATAGACCATTTCCCCAGACTATCCCAGAACTTCTGGAAAGTTACCCAAGAGGATTGTGAGTACCTGTCAAAACAATAAAGATAAGACAAATAGAACATAACAATAAACAATAACAATATGCGAATATTTAGTCGCCATGTATGGGGGGACTTAATAATTGTAGTACCCTGAGTGGGTGCCATAAGAGGAGGGGAGAGGTAAAAATACCTAGGAATAGGAACTCCCTCTACGGAATGAATATTACTGGAGGGTGTTAGTAGTAATATTGAGCCCTGGGGATTGTATTAGATCAGTGGACAGTTACTTATTTAGAACTGTAATAGCGGAGAGTAGAGGGGAAGGGATGAGACGAGGGGGGGGTAGAGAAGAGGGAATCAGGATATGGGCAGTAACATAAGTATCACATAGACTACTATTAAGATATAAAACCAATTTAGCCTACAAACAGATGGGAAGAAAATCCCTACTGTCTCGTCCTCCAATACCGAGTGGAGAAGGGGCACATTAAAGTGTAAAGAAAGTGTGAAAACCTATATCACCACCTAGTATAGAAAGCAGATAATCGTAAAATAAACCAGTTTAACATAGTGTCGGTACAGAAAATCAGTAGGATCAGACCTGTGAGTCCCTATTCACAGGGGGGGATAGAAAGTAGATTACTTGTCTACTAGGGCTAAGCGCTTAGGAGTAGTTGAAAAGTTCCCCTCCTGGACCTTTGGGATTTTGGGGTGTGAGGCGGTTCCCAGGGAATCACTGAAGGTAGATCAGGTAAGTCGGTCATGTTCTGGATCACGTCCCAGTTTTCAATGGGTAACGGCGAAATCTGGAGGAGGTCATAGGCTTTATCCAAGTCGCAAAAAGCAGCAATATGGAGACGGCGACCATCGTGAAAGAAGGAGAGACCGAACAGGAATGTCCACCTATAGATGATCTTGTGTTGACGCAGAAAATCTGTAAGTGGCTTCATCGCCTTCCTTTTCCTGAGGGTTGATTGGGCTAAGTCCTGGTAGATAGTGATGGAATTGCCCTCCCATTCCACAGCGTTGGAATTTCTGGAGCTAGCCAATATGGCTTCTTTCACCGGGAAGTGTAAAAATTTGCATATCACATCTCTGGGGGGTTTGTTGGCCTGCAGCTTCAGGCGAAGTGCTCTATGCGCCCTTTCTATTAAGACTTCATGCACAGAGTCAGGGCCCAATAGTTTGAGGCAGATCTGTATAACTGTTTCTGGAATATCCACTGCCACAATCGATTCAGTAATGCCTCTGAAGCGGAGGTTGTTCCGCCTACTCCTATTCTCCTGGTCCTCCATAGCGGTATATAAGGAGGTAATGTGACTCTGAGCTAGAGACAGGCTGGCGGACACCCTGTTCTGATGTTGAAGTATTGAGGCCTGGGTGTCTTCTAACACTTCCACCCTCCGGCCTATGTGGCATACATCCTCTTTTATTGAAGAGAGATCCAAGCTAAGGGGACCCAGGGCATCTGCCAGGGCTTCCTTGAGAAAAGCCCTGGAGATAGGTAGGCAGTCTATATCACTGGGATCTTCCCCTACCTTATCGGAGCCTGCAGCTGCAGCTTGCTTGTGGCTGGAGCGAGGTGTCCCGGGCGCCATCTTGGGTTCTCTATTAACAGCCGCCACTGCCGCCTTTTTCACGAATTTCTCTATTTCGCTGGTTTGGCTCAGAGATCTGGTGTGACCTGTCTGGTCAGCAGACTTTTGGCCACCGATTTTGACCATCTTGCAGTCCAGTTCGCTGATGATAAGTGTGAGGATAAGCTAGCAGGAGAGCTGCACTTCACACAACCATCCGACTCTGGTGCAGGCTCCGCCCCCCAGTGACAGCCCTTTTAACAGTGACTTCCACAGTGCCCACCCCTTTAACAGAGATCTCCACAGTGCCTGCCTCTTTAACAGTGACCTCCATAGTGCCCGCCCCTTTAACAGTGACCGCCCTTTAAACAGTAACCTCCACAGTGCGAGGCCCTTTAATAGTGACCTCCACAGTGCCAGCCTCTTTAACAGTGACTGCCCCTTTAACAGCGACCTCCACAGTGCTCGCCCCTTTAAAAGTTACCTCCACAGTGCCCACCCCTTTAACAATGACCTCCACAGTGCCAGCCACTTTAACATTGACCACCTCTTTAACAGTGACCTTCATAGTTGGCCGCCCCTTTAACAGTGACCTTCAGAGTGCCCGCCCCTTTAACAGTGACTTCCACAGTGCCCGCCCTTTTAACAGAGACCTCCACAATGCCCGCCCCTTTAGCAGTGACTTAAACAGTACCTGCCCCTTTAACAGTGACCTCCACAGTACCTGTCCCTTTAACATTGACCACCCCTTTAACAATGACCTCCACAGTCCCCGCCCTTTTATCATTGACCACCCCTTTAACATTGACCTTCATAGTGGATGCCCCTTTAACAGTGACCTTCACAGTGCCCGCCCCTTTAACAGTGACATACACAGTGCCTTCCCCTTTTATCAGTGACCTTCACAGTGCCCGCTTCTTTAACATTGACCACCCCTTTAACAGTGACCTTCATAGTGGCCGCCTCTTTAACAGTGACCTCCACAGTACCCGCCTCTTTAACAGTGACCTCCACAGTGCCCACCCCATTAACAGTGAACTCCAAGCGCCCGTCCGTTTAATTGTGGCCCCTGCCCCCATTCATGTAGCCGTTGTGCCGTCATACGTCATATGACTGAATATTTAAGGACCTACAAACTGCTAAAACCTGTGATCAGTTGTTATGGAAACCTGGAGTAGGACCTGCGAGCTTCTATTGGCTGATAAGGGACATGTGACCATGTAAATGGCAGTTCGGATTTAAGTGAAAGGCTTGCTGGCTTCTATTGGCTAATGCAGGTCCTTTTTTGGGAATATCTCAGGAACGGTAAGTCCTAGAGAGCTGAGACATGGTCTAAAACATTCCCGGACACCTGATGTACCTGTGTGGCGAATTTGGTAAAGATGGGTCAAGTCGTATGGTTGCGGATAAAGAACGTCCAGACAGACAGACATCCAGACAGAAACAATTATATATATATACAGTACAGACCAAAAGTTTGGACACACCTTCTCATTCAAAGAGTTTTCTTTATTTTCATGACTATGAAGGCATCAAAACTATGAATTAACACATGTGGAATTATATAGATAACAAACAAATGTGAAACAACAGAAAATATGTCATATTCTAGGTTCTTCAAAGTAGCCACCTTTTGCTTTGATTACTGCTTTGCACACTCTTGGCATTCTCTTGATGAGCTTCAAGAGGTAGTCCCCTGAAATGGTCTTCCAATAGTCTTGAAGGAGTTCCCAGAGATGCTTAGCACTTGTTGGCCCTTTTGCCTTCACTCTGCTGTCTAGCTCACCCCAAACCATCTCGATTGGGTTCAGGTCCGGTGACTGTGGAGGCCAGGTCATCTGGCGCAGCACCCCATCACTCTCCTTCATGGCCAAATAGCCCTTAATTTCAAAGTTTTTCCAATTTTTCGGCTGACTGACTGACCTTTATTTCTTAAAGTAATGATGGCCACTCGTTTTTCTTTACTTAGCTGCTTTTTTCTTGCCATAATACAAATTCTAACAGTCTATTCAGTAGGACTATCAGCTGTGTATCCACCTGACTTCTCCTCAACACAACTGATGGTCCCAACCCTATTTATAAGGCAAGAAATCCCACTTATTAAACCTTACAGGGCACACCTGTGAAGTGAAAACCATTTCAGGGGACTACCTCTTGAAGCTCATCAAGAGAATGCCAAGAGTGTGCAAAGCAGTAATCAAAGCAAAAGGTGGCTACTTTGAAGAACCTAGAATATGACATATTTTCTGTTTCACACTTGTTTGTTATGTATATAATTCCACATGTGTTAATTCATAGTTTTGATTCCTTCAGTGTGAATCTACAATTTTCATAGTCATGAAAATAAAGAAAACTCTTTGAATGAGAAGGTGTGTCCAAACTTTTGGTCTGTACTGTATATATATATATATTTTTTTTTTTTTTAGGGAAGGTGGGAGGGGTGTGGAAAAGATCAAAACTCTACAACATGTGTTTTACCATCCAGAGGATAGATAGCATTTGAAATCACAGTGACAACACCTGAAATATTAAACAAACAGCTAATTTTTATTTTGTTTAGATAAAGTTTAGGAAAATAGCATATTAGTGTGTGTTACAATGCACAGGGTAGCGCATGATTACATCTCTGAGTAATAACGTGAAGTACTAGGCAGAAATCCCTGTCGGTGCGTCTCCACCCAGTTGAAATTTAGGCGGTCGTTTATTATCCAGAAATACACCTATATTACGGGCATTCCTGGTGCAGATTGCAGTACAACAGTTAGTTGCACCACATCATGTGACTTTTCCCCGCTCACGTCAGGTCTAAAAAAGTGGCTGTGATGTGGGCAGGGAAGGGGACGGGCCAGTGGGCTCGTCTCATTCATCATTTTCCATGCCTATTTTAGGCATAGAAAATGGTCCAAATGTAAGACACTTCGGAAGCTGGCTTACATTTAGACTGGCAGAGGATGCCCCAAAGTTATTTAGAGGCCTGACCCTGCCAGATATAGGGGTAATTAAAGAGAACCTTTCATGGGTTTATATTACCGTATTTTCCGGCTTATAAGACGACCCTAAACCTTTCCAGTTAAAATATTAGGTTTGGGCTATACTCGCCGTATAAGACTACCCCTCTTCTAATGCTATTTACTTTGGCATCAAGATCTGCAGGTAATTGTTGTGCAATTTTCGTCTTTTGCCTCAGTACCATATTATGCCTTTTCAAGAATCTAGTACACCAGGATACAGTGGCCGTAAATCTGTGATCTGGGTTAGATGTGGCCACCGAAGTGCAAACAAACATATTTTATTTCATGTCACTACATAACCGTTTTTGCGATGCTCATTCACCATGTCTGCTACATGTTTTACGAGTTCTGGCCAATGTGGGGTGCCTCTTCTCAATGCACACTTACCCCTTGGCATACTCTTTAATGCTTTTTAATTTGCTTTCCAGTCCCGAACCATCTTTTCTGTTACTCCGTATCGTCTTGCTGCAGCGCGGTTATTATGTTCCATGGCAAAGTTTACATCTTTAAGTTTGAAACTGGCTTCATATTTCTTTCTTCTTGCTGGTAGAGCCATGATGGGGTCTTGACTGTTAGCCATTTGTATACTGTACTGTATGTACTGGTGCTGTACTGTATGTACTGGTGCTGTACTGTATGTACTGGTACTGGTGCTGTACTGTATGTACTGGTACTGGTGCTGTACTGTATGAACCGGTACAGATTCTGGTGCTGTACTGTATGTACTGGTACAGATACTGGTGCTGTACTGTATGTACTGGTACAGATACTGGTGCTATACTGTATGTACAGATACTGGTGCTGTACTGTATGTACTGGTACAGATACTAGTGCTGTACTGTATGTACTGGTACTGGTGCTGTACTGTATGAACCGGTACAGATTCTGGTGCTGTACTGTATGTACAGATACTGGTGCTGTACTGTATGTACTGGTACAGATACTGGTGCTGTACTGTATGTACAGATACTGGTGCTGTACTGTATGTACTGGTACAGATACTGGTGCTGTACTGTATGAACCGGTACAGATTCTGGTGCTGTACTGTATGTACAGATGCTGGTGCTGTACTGTATGTACTGGTACAGATACTGGTGCTGTACTGTATGTACTGGTACAGATACTGGTGCTGTACTGTATTCACCACCACATGTATCTGCACCCCAGATAGACTCTGTTTTTTCCCCACAGATAAGATGCACACCAACATTAGAATTGGCTGAAGTGCAGATGCTCCTGCTTCCCACTGCATTCCCTCAGAATCGCCAATCCAACCCAGTATACAACAACCAGCCAATCACGGCAAGCAATGTACCGGTATTTTCTGTGCACATTGCATACAAAGCCTGCTTGGATTGGGTGGGTCAGCTCTCCCTGCCTGCCCAGCCCTCCCTGTCTTCAAGACGATCTAAGAGGTAGTACGCAATGTAATACTGTGGGCATGAGAAAACCACTGAGAGATATCACCCTGTTTATGAAAGCCACCCTAAGTGCGTGGAACGCCTTGCAGAACTCACCCCTAAGTTCCCCACTCCCATCTCCTATCCTTAAAGTGGGAGATATATTTCATTTAGCTCCCATGGCCTTACAGAGCAGCCTTCCCACTGATATTGGTCAGTCTAAGCTGAAATTGATAGATCTCTATAACGATGATCAATTAACTCCCATAAAAGAAATGTGCGATCTCCTGAAAATTCTGTGTTCTAGCTTTAACGGGCTTCACTTCCTGCGGGCATACATGTCTCAAAATGTCCAATTACATACTTTGCTACGCCCTATTACATGGTTTGAACATATTATTTCTCAGGATTCTACCCCACATAAATTGATCTCACAATGGTATAACAGATTGAGAACTCCTCCTGCTGCCCTAACGCCAGCTTTCATTAGACTTTGGGAAAAAGACCTAGACAAAAGTCTCTCCCCAGAAGACACCCTCATCATTTATAACTCTTCACATAAAACCTCAAGATGTGTCAAGATTCAGGAGAATAACTATAAAGTCATCACAAGGTGGTATAAAACCCCTGACAAGACATGTTTCTACTCAGCTTCAGCATCAGACACATGTTGGAGATGCTCAAAACAAAGGGGCGCTTTTATCCACATATGGTGGACATGCCCAATTTTACAAAGATGGTGGGAAAAGATTTTTCAAATCTGTAATGAAATTTGTAAATCCGATATCATTCCATCTCCGGAAGTTGCCCTCCTGAATCTTTTCCCTCGTAACCCCTACACCCCCCCAATCTACCTCTTTTCAAACATCTAGTGAATGCTGCAAAACTGTTGATCCCTCTATTATGGCTATCCTCTGAGGTTCCCTCTTTGGATCAATGGTATCAGAAAATGATAGGAGATGTCCTCATGGGAATTGAGATCTCATCATAAGTTTCTAAAGATCTGGAATCAATGGATTTCCTTTAGAGGCTATTAGACTAGTGATAACGTAATTAACGGTCTTCCAGGGTGTACAGTTTTTAAGGATTCACTCCATCTATTTACCCCTCTACATCCTCCATACCTCCTCTCATATTAACTATTTACAAACTGTACAGAAGGTACTATTTTTCCCGATGTGGCCCGTCTCGGATGAGTTATAACACTCGGTTTTGAGGTAACTCTTAGACATATTGTGACAATCAATGACACCTCGACGTCGAATATGATATCCTCAATGAATATTTTCCATCTGATGTTTTTCTACTGATTAACCTTATGGACTTCGCCACATTATAATTATTGTATATCTGACAGACCTGTATTCTGTTTTAACCTATGAAAGAGTAGTGGAGCTTTGTCACTTCTCCTCTGCTCTATTTTTGTATTGTATTGATTTATTCAATAAAATCTGTTAAAAAAAAAAAGAAAAAAAAAAAAAAGAAAACCACTGAGAGCAGGGAGAGGGGGCTGCTTCAGGAGCGGATGGCCGGGATGCAGCGCACGGTGTCTCAGCTAGAGGGCACCTGTCCCTGAAGCTGGAGAAGGACAACTTCTTCCAACTAGGAAGTAAGTTTCAGCACGGCATATACCGGCATATAAGATGACACCCGGCGTATAAGACGACCCCCGACTTTTGAGAAGATTTTCATGTGTTAAAAAGTAGTCTTATACACAGTAAAATACAGTAATTGGGATAAATACCTTTACTTGCAGGGTACCCCCCCCCCCGCTGAGCGCAGGAGCGATATTTTAAAAAATCAGGCAGGGTGGCAGCATCAGCAAGTAAAGGTATGACATTTTAAACGCCGGTCTTAATAAATGACCCCATTAATCTTTCTTGGTTGAAGTTTGGGGAAATAGCATATACATATTGTGGGAGTAGTTCAATATTCAGGTACAGGTAATCAATATAAAATAATTAAATCAATTAGTCGACACTCAGAGACAATCACAGTTGATGTGTCTGTGGAGATTTCTCGAGAGAGACCGCCCCAAACCCTTTATTATATACCTTTAGGATATGGGAGTAACTGGGGGTTATAAGGCAGTTACACTGCATATAATTGGACAGTATAGGTTACATAATTCCACGTGATGCATATTGGCAATATCTTACAGTTATATAACTAGGTAATAAATCTTTTAGACAAGACTCTAAATTAAAGGTCAGGTTCCCAGGAACTGAATCCAACTTGGAGACATATTGTGGACATCTGTGTCCTTCATTTGAATAACATTTCCTAGAATTTGTTGGAACATAAGGACAAATTTGACCAAAAGATACATTTCCCAATCTTCTTCATGGTTGTATGAAATACTCCCTTCTCCTCATATTATGCTGACATGGCACGTACTGACAAACAACTTTACTGGAGACATCCTCAGCTAGACCAGCCACAAGACATAGGAATATGATAAGTTTAAAGCTCACACTGAATCAAGCGATACAACTATATAAATATTCATTTATATGAAATATCCGTATAACCAGTAGATGTATGGACCATAACTCTCACATTATTCCCCTCTTTTTATCATTATTCCACTGTCTGTGAAGACCTCCCTATCTCCCTGCCGACAACCAAAGACAACTTTAACCCAGTTCCCGACACATGACGTACTACTACGTCATGAAAGTCTGTGACTTACCGCATCTTGACGTAATAGTACATCATGAAAAACTCCGGTCACTGCGCTGCATCGCGCGGTGACCAGAGAGAGCTGACTGCATAATCGGCAGTCAGCCATGTTAGATGAAGAAGAACCGGAGTTGTTCCGCCCCCCCAGCTACCCCGATTGCTGCGATTGGCTGGCTAGTGAAGACCGGCCCATCGCAGTGCCGGCAATGTATGGTGCTGCAGGGGGGCTCGGCTAGAGGTGGGAGGAGCTGATGACATCAGTGTATGTCACCTCCTAGGTTAGGGAGGGGACACCAGACACAGGTGTCCCTTCCCAGCGCTTCGATTGGCTGGAGCAACACTCCAGCCTATGGCAGCGCTATACTACTATTAGCGAATCTGTGGTGCTGCTGGGGGCTGAAACGGAGGTGATTGGGGCTGATTACATCAGCCCATGTCACCTCCGAGGTCAGGAAGGGACATCAGGCTCCAGCCAATGGCCGCGCTATGCAGCAGAAAGAACCATTGGTGCCTCTCTGCAGGCAGCCATTCTAGCTTGGTGACTTCTTGCAGAGATGACCTTTGCCCCTCTGTGCTGCTCGTTGTTGGCTGGGACTTGTGGTACTACCACATAAATCAGTGCTTTCCATTCAGTGCTTTTCAGAAAGAAGAAGAAGAAGAAAAAGAAGACATCTGGAACTAGCGATCTTTGGCTCATCTGCAGCTGTTTCAGATCCCCATTCCCTGTTCCTGTCCCCTCACCTCCCTCTCTGTCCTTTTTTTGGCTTTTTGGGGATTTTTTGGGGGGCTTTTCCAGCTCTGCATTACTTTTTCTGTGTGCGAGCTGTGACTGGCAAGTGCTGATCAGCACTTGTGTGTTTTTTTAGTGCCAGCTAGCTATATATATATATGTCAATTTTAGTTAGTACTAGTTTAGATTTTTGAACCCACGCACGTGCCGTCTGCGTGCTTGGGTCCTGCACCTGCTGAGCGTCGGTCAGTACTGTCAATTACTGACTGCGTCTGCTCAGGTTTAGTGCCTTTTTTTGTTTTTATTTTTCTTTGGAGCCTTTTTTTTCCAAATGTTTATCTTATTCTTTTTCTCTTTTCTTTCTTTCTCTTTTTTTCTTTATCATAAATTTAATTTTAATTAAATTCATTTCAAGCCCCCTCACGTGTTAAATCACTACATACACCCCCTGACACTTTTCACTTTACATACACCAATAAAAATAAAAATGTCCCATCCATCCCAGCGAATGTTCTCCGATGAAGAGGCATACGCCATCCTTGCCTCTGAAACTGAGTCTTCAAGTGAGGGAGAACATGCAACATTCCTCTACTCCTCTACTCCATCATCATCGTCATCCGGTGATGAGGGACCCTCAAGGAGATGCCCCAGGAGAGATGAAGTAGCCCCCTCCCCAGTGATCCCCTATGGACCACACCGCCTGAGGATTATGAGCCGCAAATTCCAGAGTTTGTGGGAAATTCTGGAATTCATATTGACTGCACGGGCTTCACAGAAATAGATTTATTTTTAAATCTATTTCTCTGACGATCTCATAAATTTGATGGTGACCCAAACAAATTTATATGCCTAGCAGTTTATTGCTCAAAACCTGACATCCTCACATGCTAGACCCCTCGGTTGGACCCCTGTAAATGCAGCAGACATTATGAAGTTTTGGAGGCGGTTGCTGCATATGGGCCTGGTAAAAAAAACACGAAATGAGACAATATTGAAGTTCAGATGTCTTGTACCACACTCCAATTTACAAGATGGCCATGTCCTGACAAGATTTGAATCCATTTTGAAATTCCTACATTATAATGATAACGCACAGTGCCCCCCCCCCCCAAATGACCCACATTTTGACCGCCTATTCAAAATACGACCCCTCCTGGAGCACCTCAACTCCAAATTTACAGATGTGTTCACCCCAGAAAAAGAAATTAGCATAGACCAGTCCCTTGTACATTTTAAAGGAAGGGTTAAATTTCCCCAGTATCTACCTAGCAAGCGGGCACGGTACGGAATAAAAATGTGCAATCTGTGCGAAAGTACTTCCAGGTACACCTACAGGTTCCGGGTTTATGAGGCAAAAGATTCCCGGATACAACTCCCTGAATGCCCCCCCCTAGGAGTTAGGCCTCATGCACACGACCGTTGTGTGCACCCTTGGCCATTGTGCCGTTTTCCGTTTTTTTTCGCGGACCCATTGACTTTCATTGGGTCCGTGGAAAAATCGGACAATGCACCGTTTTGCAGCCGAGACCATGATCCGTGTATCCTGTCCGTCAAAAAAATATGACCTGTCCTATTTTTTTGACGGACAACGGTTCACAGACCCATTCAAGTCAATGGATCCGTGAAAGAACACGGATGCACACAAGATTGGCATCCGTGTCCGTGATCCGTGGCCGTAGGTTACTTTCATATAGACGGATCCGAAGATCCGTCTGCATAAAAGCTTTTTCAGAGCTGAGTTTTCACTTCGTGAAACTCAGATCCGACAGTATATTCTAACACAGAGGCGTTCCCATAGTGATGGGGACCCTTCTAGTTAGAATATACTGAGAACTGTGTACATGACTGCCCCCTGCTGCCTGGCAGCACCCGATCTCTTACAGGGGGCTGTGATCCGTACAATTAACCCCTCAGGTGCTGCACATGAAGGGGTTAATTGTGCGTATCATAGCCCCCTGTAAGAGATCAGGTGGTGCCAGGCAGCAGGGGGCAGACCCCCCTCCCTCCCCAGTTTGAATATCATTGGTGGCCAGTGTGCGGCCTCCCCCGCCCCCCCTCC